>NW_026607602.1:0-300000 GCF_029499605.1 Hyla sarda
GGCAAGTGACATCTTTGCCCTGATCCACCCCTATGGTACTTCCGAGTTTGACATCAGCTTTGTTCGGCCTGAGGGTCTGGAACTTTTCTGGTCGAATTATGAGGTGGTGAAAAGCGAGCCCGGCTGGCGGGATTTCGCCGTAAAGGCGATATCCCGTCAGAATCTGGCCAAGAAAGTGACCGTTTTGACACGTAACGAGTCACTATCTTGCTATGACATTATGACCTGGCTTAGCTGATATGGGGATGTGACGGACATGCCAAAAAAGAACTATGACGAACATGGGATCTGGTCTGGGGCCTGGACGTTTTCCGTCAAACTGAAGCGTTCGGGGAGCACTGTTGCCCACATCCCATCAGCTGCTTTTCTTGGGAGAGACAGAATCCAAGTTTTCTACCAGGGGCAGCCCAAGGTCTGTCAAAGGTGTGGCAGCCCCACTCACTTTAGCGCAGCCTGTACCGTGCAGGTCTGTGCACTGTGTGGTGGGGTAGGTCATCTTGCCGCATCCTGTAGGCAGATCAGGTGTCATCTGTGTGGTGTCTTAGGACACCCTTTCAGCCGTTGTCCTAGCGCCTTTGCCCGTGCGACGGTCACCTTGGCTGGGGAGAGCAGTAATGTTGCCTCAGCTGGGGAGGGCACGGGTGCGGGTGAAGGTGCAACAGGGTCAGTGAAGAGGAAAAGTCCCGCCAGGCTGAGGCGGGAGGCTAATCGGAGAAGGAGCAGGGAACTGGAGAGTTCCCATGTGGCAGGGGTAGCTTCTGGCCCTGCTCCTGAGGTTAGTCCTGAAACTGCTGAGACCCTGGGGGAGAATGTGCTGGAAGAGGAAATGGGGAGAATCTGTAAAGAAGAGGGCAGCAAGGCCAATCTTTCCGATTCCTCCCACTGTGAAAGTGTGGATGAGGAGGGTGAAGAGAGGCCAAAAAAGAAGGGCAGTAGAGGGAGAAAGAAGAGGTCGGAGCCCTCTAGTCCCCGTGCTGCGGACCAGGTCCCAAGCGGAAGCTTACCTGCCCCCCTCTGATTGATCTGTCTAACCGTTACTCTGTCCTTGAAGACATCTCCTCCCCCTCCTTGAAGGGGGGGGGGGGGTCAGGGATGGGGTGCCTGAAGTGGGGGAGCCTCCAGGGGGAACTGGGCCCTGTCCTGATGGGGCAATTTCCTCAGGGGATGGGGCCAAATCGGAGCCAGGCGGAGATGGGGATTATAAAATGGACCAGTCAGAATAAAAAAAAACGGTCCAAAGACAAGGAAGCCTCCTCATCTGGGGATGAGGGGGTAAAGAAGAAACAAAAATGAGGGGGTTAGGGCCATCTATCTCAATCACCCATGATGGCGGCACTCACCCCATTGACACTGGCATCTATTAACTGTGCCAGTATAAAGTCTGATAAGGCTAGATTCGCAGCCTTTGATTTTCTCGGCCGTGTTGAAGCCAATATTTTGTATCTGCAGGAGACCAGGTTGTCAGATCTTGCCTCTCTGGTAAAAGCCAGGAGAGAGTGGAGGCGTGGCCCCTCCCACTGGTCTCTTGCGGCTGAGCCGTATAGTGGGGTGGCGGTCCTTTTTACCGCTCCTGTTGAATGCAGACGGGTTATTGAGTTAGAAATGGGGAGGTGCCTGATCTTAGATGTCCTCATGAAGGGGCAAGAGCTCCGACTTATTAACATCCACGCCCCACAAACCAAGTGGGGCCGCAAAGATCTCTTTATGAGGATTAAGCCCTTTCTTTTTACAAGCCGACAGGTGATCTTTGGAGGGGATTTCAATACTGTCACAAGGTCCCAAGATAGGAGAGGCTCCAATGATCGGTTGGCTTATGATAGCATAGCTCTCAATAGCATAGTTAGGGAAGCTCGCCTAGAGGACGCCCACATCCGGAGCCCCTCAGGCCACGCGGGTTTCACCTATCATCGAGGTAGCTGCAGGTCTAGAATAGACAGGTTTTATTTGAAGGAGGAAGCTGTCTCTTCTGCAGTGTCCGTAGTTGAGGTGGAGTTCTCCGGTCACTGTATGATTTTGTTTTCCCTGAATGTTTCAGAGACCCCTCGGATGGGTAAAGGTTATTGGAAGCTGAATTCGTCCCTCCTGGAGGAAGCAGAGGTAAGACAGTCCTTTGAGGATTTTCTTCAGAGTCAGGTACCTTTACTGGGCCTATGTAGTAGTAAGTCAGAGTGGTGGGAGATATTCAAGAAGCGGGTTGCGGGGTTCTTCCGCCAGCTCTCGAGCCTCAGGTCCCTGAATAGGTATCGCCTGTATCAGGGACTGAGGAGGAAACTCGAGCTTCTCGTCTCGACTGGAGGTAGCCGGGAGGATATCTCCAGAGTGAAGTCCTTGCTGATGAGGTGTCAGTACGACACCATCTTTGGTTTTTGAGAGGGATTTCGGGAAGTACCGCTCGCCCGACCCTTACAGAAACTGTAAGATGTCAGTGAGTAGTAAAGTCATTTCAGGACTGATTGATAGTACAGGATCTCTGAATCGGTCCAGATCAGGGATCTTGGAGGTCGTCAGATCCTTCTACTCGCATCTCTTGGGAAGGAAGGATCTAGATCGAGACGGGATGTCGGCTTTCCTGGCTGAAACCATTCCTGAGCCAGGGGTAGACCCCTCTCTTGATGTTTTGGCAAAAAAAATCAGGGAAGAGGAAGTGAGACTGGCGATTGAGGGGCTTGCCCCCAAAAAGTCACCAGGTCCGGATGGCTTAACATCCGAGTGGTACAAGACCTTTAAGGAGTCTTTAGCTCCCCTCTTGACTGAGGTATTCAATGAGTATCTCTCCTCGGGCACTCTGCCAAAGTCAATGAGGAGGTCAGCCCTGATTCTTCTCTCAAAGGGTAAAGATCCCAGCCGTATTGAGAATTGGAGGCCCATAGCTCTTCTCAATACGGACAGGAAGCTTCTGGCAGAGATACTGCTTAATCGGCTGGTGAAGTTTGCACCCCGGCTCCTTTCGGGGGCCCAGCACTGCTCTGTTCCAGGCCGAAGCACCTTAAGTGCTGTTCTCGGTGTCCGGGAGGCAGTGGAGCGGAGTAGTGCAGGTCTCTGGAAGGGGTACTTGCTGTCCCTGGATCAGGCCAAAGCATTTGATCGGGTGAACCACGAGTACCTCTGGTCCGTCCTCCTGAGATATGGCTTACCGTGTGCTTTTATTAATTGGCTTAAGACCTTATATGCAGGGGCAGAGAGTTTCCCGCTGGTGAACGGGTGGTCTGGCCGCTCTTTTGAGGTGGGGTCCGGAGTCCGTCAGGGTTGTCCTTTGAGCCCGCTTTTATACGTGTTCGCAATTGATCCCTACGTCCGGAGGGTAGATTGTGGGCCGTTGGCGGGAGTCGGGATGAGTCTGGCGGAGCTGGATGTCGCCCAGAGAGTGGTGGTGTACGCTGATGATGTCACCATTTTCGTGTCCTCCAGAGAGAGGAGGTCGATGTGGTGATGTCGGAGGTGGAACGCTACTCGGAGGCATCCGGGTCTAAGATCAACCGGGATAAGTGTGAAAGTCTCTGGCTGGGAGGGGGAGATCCCACTTTTGATCTCCCGGACACCCTCCCAGGGCCCCAAGACTCAGCAAAAATTCAGGGCATCACATTCGTCCAGGATGATTATCCCAACAAAAACTGGGATGGTAAGCTCCAGAATGCCACTCATAGGGTGGATCAGTGGAAGGGTTGGTCTATGACCCTCAGGGAAAGGGTACACCTGATCAAATCGTATCCTGCTCCCCTTGTTTATTTATCTTGGCAGTGTATGTATCTTGCCAGATGCCTACTACACTAGGATCTACAGCCTGTTTTTCCAACTGTTATGGGGGAACAGGATGAACCTAGTCAAGAGAGAGGTTACGTACCGCACAAGGAGACTAGGGGGTTTATCTATGGTAAACCCTGTGGTGTTCTTAACGAACACCTTCTTGAAAGCCAACATCTCAAATCTCTGGTCGGAGAGGGCTCCTCCGTGGGTACTCTCCTGCAGGGAATGGTTTCGGCCTTTCTTCCAGGAATGGGAGACAGGAGGGCAAGTGAAGGACCTCCGTACGCCCCATGGGCATCTTCCGGCTTACGCTACCCCGACTCTGAAGGCGATACGTCGGTAGGGTCTGGGAGTGTGGGAGATCAGGACCCAGTCAAGGCAGTTCCTTGACAAACGGGTTCTGTTGACCCACTTCCAGAAGCCTCTGGCGCTCAGGGACTGCCCAGGTCGGGATCTGAGGGTGGGGTTGTATCTCTTAAATATGAAAAGGATCCCCCAGAAGTTTTGGGACTTGGCCTGGCGCTGCTTTCAGGGGAAGCTATATGTGAGGGACAATTTGAAGTGCAGGAGATCTGATGACCGGGGATGTCCCCGAGAAGAGTGCGGGGACATGCTGGAAAGCATGGACCATTTCCTGCTTCATTGTCCCTTTAATATAGGGGTCTACAACCGGGTGGGCGCTTCCATCGGCTGGAGTCAACTTGCCGGCCTTACCTATCCAGAGTGGGCTTATGGGGCATTCAGGAACCTGGGTGGCCGAGATCGGGGCACTTTGTTTTTAGTCAGTTTAGTGGTTAGGTACTACACGTGGAATGCACAGTGTTTAGTGTCTAATCAGCGCAAAGTCCTCTCCGAGGTGGAGGTCTGTAGGAACATCACCGGTGACCTCGGGAAGATCAGGTCTTTGGAGTATGGCAGTCTTGGTACCAGTAGGGCTTCTCTCCTATGGAGAGGGTTTTCTTTTGATGTGCCCTAGGTACTAGACCTTTTGGGTAGAGTACCCTTGTTTTTGTTAGGGACAGTGATGCAGGGACAGGGTTAGGGTGATAGTAGGGTCAGTTTATCTTTAGGGATAATGGTAGGGTGAGAGGTAGGGTGCAGTTAGGGAAAGAATATACATTTTGTATGTATCAGGATTGCCTTCCTTCTTCCTGGTGGTGGGCTAATGCATGTGCACCCTAGCTTTTTGTTTTGTTTTCAGATGCTATGGTTATGAAGGGCTTACAGGCACCGAACTTGGGCCTAAAGTGGGTTGTATTGTTTGCTTATGTATGTTAAAGCTGGTAATGGTTAAGTTGGTTGGGAGGAGTTCTAGGTTGGGAGGGTATATTTGTGGGTGGTGGTGGTCTTTTCTTTTGGTGGACCTGGCATGGGCGAGTCGTGGACTGGACATTGAGGACTATGAACTGTATGGAAAAAACTCTGACCCATGTACAGGAGGGCGGGTGGTGTGGGTGAAGGGTCAGTTTAGTGTAGAATATTCTTTTATATTTGTAGGTGTGTTTTCTGTTTATTTATAGGTGTATATAGTTTGTGTATAGTATTGTACATAGTAGTGTATATAGTTAGTTATTTATATAGTATGTATAATGTTATATTATTACAAAAAAATTTTTTTTTTTTTTTTTTTAAAGTATATAGTATTTATAGTAGAGATAGACATGGCAGTCGAACCAGTTTTGTTTTTGTAGTAATGTTTCTTTAGTATCCCGTTGTGGATTTATTTTCTTTGGTTTATATATGTAGTATGTAGTAAAGATGTGTGTAAGCATGTGTGTATTGTGTTTTCTGTGATATTTTCCCGAGTTTGGGTATTTTGAGTTGAATTTAATTTATTTATTTATTTTTGGTTTCTTGGTTAAATGTAGTTAATATATTGATATATATGTGTGCATGTGTGAGTGTGGTATAGTGTTGTTATTATTATTATAATTATTATTATTATTTAAAAAAAAAAACATGGTGTGCAGTGTGAGTGCTTGTTGTGTTTTCTATTTGTAATGTATGATTTTTCCCGAGTTTGGGTGTTTTGAGTTAAAGCGAAATAGTGCTATATTTATGTTTCTTATGAGTGTGTTGTTTGTCTATGAAAGGTGTAGTTATAATATTTCTAGTTCTAGTAGGAAAGCTGGGCTGGCCGGTTAGGCAGGATTTTTGTTCTTTTATTTAAATGTAAAGTTTGG
Source organism: Hyla sarda (assembly GCF_029499605.1). Classification (NCBI taxonomy): domain Eukaryota; kingdom Metazoa; phylum Chordata; class Amphibia; order Anura; family Hylidae; genus Hyla; species Hyla sarda. The sequence goes on from NW_026607602.1 coordinate 5,928, forward strand.
GTTTATGTTATTTCAATGTTGTTGTTTTCCGTTATGGCAAAGTTGTGCTGGTTTATGTTTTGTTATGATTTATATTTTTCTAATAAAAGATTTACAGGATATAACTCAGGATCAGTACAGGATAAGTAATGTATGTAGACAGTGACCTCACCAGCAGAATAGTGAGTACAGCTCTGGAGTCTGGCCACTAGAGGGAGCATCTTCCTGTGAGTCTGCTGAGTGTGGAGGAAGTCGTTTGCTGGATTGTTTGGTGTGTGTGCGCTCTGAGCTCTGCCGTGTCATCTGTGCCGGACAACGTTCTTCCTTCCCCAGAGGGAGAGCGTGTGTTCAGGCATGAGCGAGGAGAGGAGAACCCCAACACCTGCCCCCCGAATCAGGTCCGCGGGGGGCAGGGGGAGCCAGCGACCAGGTGTGGAGGGACCAGCGTCAGGAAGTGCATCAGAGGTCTCCGGGTTGAGGCGCTCTGCCAGGAGGTGCAGCGATGCATCTCCAGCCACCCCTGAACCCGTAGAGACAAAGAGCAGCCGCAAGGCTGGCCCTGCAAGTTGTGGGACTACAAGTGCAAGAAGTTCCGGAAGCACAGGTACTGTGACAACAAGGCCTGACAATGTGGACTGTGATACTCCTCCTGGAGCAAAGCTAAATGCCCACGGATGTGTGGAGGAGGATTGGGGGATGCCTAGGGCCCGGGAGTCTGGAGTCCCCCATAACTCTCGTGTGGCAGAACACATCCGTGGATATGAGGAAGCAAGGGGCAGCTTGTATAGGCTCCAGGAGGAGGTACGGGAAGCAAAAGCCCTGATGGAAACTGCGGCGAAACGACAGAAAGCTGAGCTGTCAGCCCGGATTAAACAGCTGAAAAATGAAATAAGGATACTGGAGAAGAAGAGAACTTTTATTTTAGAGAACAGCGGGCCATTTAGGGAAAAACTTTTAAATGAAGACCGCTTTCATACAATGGAGAGAGAGAAGCAGAGACGGCTGAGGGGGCTTCAGCCACGGGTGGAGGAGGAAGGAGACGCTGCGGAGGCCGATAATGTTGAGCCAAATCCACCCGGGGGTCTGCAACATCTGACCCCATACAGTGGGCTCCCTGCAGGGCAAGTGGCGATGTCATCTGGCCGTGGCTCTGGCGGTTCGGGGGATGAGAGCAGCACCAGTCACCAGGGAGGGGCGCTGATGGCCCAGATCCAGCTCCTGGAGTCCCCAGGTCGCCTCCAGGACTTCACGTTTGGGGATGAGTTACCAGAGGAGGCACCTGTGGACTCAGTGCAGGAGAGTGGGGAGAGTATGGAGTCTAGTGTGGCGGTGAGCTCCATCGCTGTTTGTAGTAACAGTGGTGGAGCAGACAATGTATCGGCTGTGAGGTCGGACAGTGATATTTGCCCAGCGATGGGCATGGATGGCTCTGGCACATTGGGCTGCTCCCTAACGGGAGGGGGGGAGGGGGGGGGGGGGCTTTGTGCCAGAGTCAGCTGCGGAAGCTCCGGTGGCTCTGAACGTTGACACTGCTGTTCCTTTGGAGCAGCGGTGTCGTCGTGAAAGAGCTGCTGGGGCCAAGATGTCTTCGCCTCCCAGAAAGACTGGACTAAAACCTTTATTTTGTATTGGCGCCGCTAATCCAGAACAGCGGCGCCCAGGAGCAGAAAACTCCAGTACTGATGAGGCGGAGGGTACCAGTAAAAACAGGGCTGGGGCCGCTTTCTTGTATTGACATCATGACGTGGCTAGGTCGGTATGGAGAGGTGGTGGAGGTCCCAAAAAAGAACAGGGATGAATATGGCATCTGGTCAGGGGCCTGGACGTTTATGGTCAAGCTTAAGCTTTCAGGAAACACCGTTACCCATATACCATCTGCAACCTTCCTCGGAAGGGATCGTATCCAGATCTTCTACCAGGGTCAGCCGAAGCTCTGTCACAGATGTGGTGACCCCACACATTTTAGTGCCAATTGCACTGTGCAGAAGTGCACTCTGTGTGGGGAAATAGGCCATCTCGCTGCATCTTGTGCAGAGATTAGGTGTCACCTGTGTGGTGACTTAGGTCACCCATTCAGTCGCTGCCCTCGTTCCTTTGTCAACGCGGTTGTTGCCCCAGTGGGGGTAAGCCATGAGGTGAACTCTGCTGGGGGGATGGCTGGCGGGGATGAAGGGGTGCAGGGGCCAGGGAAGAAAAGTAAGCAGAAGACGCCTGCCTAACTGAAGCGTCTCAAGAAGCGTCAAAGGGATAGGGAGATTCGGGAGTCACAGGAGCATCAGCCAGCTGAGGTGGCTTCTGATCCTGTCCCTGCGACCAGTGTTACTGCTGAGGCCCTGGGGGATAGTGAACTGGATGAGGAGACTGGAAGAATCCACAAAGAGGAGGATACTGTCTCCTCGCTGTCCTCCCATGGTGAGAGCGCGGATGAGGACAGAGGGAGATGGGCAGAAACAAAGCGGGGTACTCGGAGGAATAAGAAAAAGGGAGATTTAAAATCTTCTCCCACCCGCCAGATGCCAAAGGAAGGTACAACTGACCCCCCTCTGATTGGTCTCTCCAACCGGTTCCGAGCCCTCCGCGACATTTCCTCTTCGGAGGAGGAGGCTGGGGGTGAGGTTCCGGATGTTGCGGTGGGGCCCACAGGGGACCCTGAGTCCTGTCTCCCTGGGGAACCTATGTCTTCAGGGGGGGGGGACTGGCTCAGAGTCAGGGGACGAGGAAAATATAAATAAAGGGAAAATGGACACATCCATCTCACTAAAAAGGGGTAAACCATCATCTGATGAAGAGGGTGGTGGGGTGGATGGGAAGGATGGTGGGGAAAAAGAAAGCTGTCTAACTCAATCACCCTTGATGGCGGCACCCTCTCCGTTGACTCTGGCATCCATTAATGTTGCCAGCATAAAGTCAGATACGGCTCGATTTGCGGCCTATGATTTTTTTGCCCATATTAATGCTGATATTTTATTTTTGCAAGAGACCAGGCTAACAGATATGTCATCTATCTACAAGGCTAAAAGAGAGTGGAGGAATGGGCCCTCCTACTGGTCTCTTGGGGCCGAGCCGTATAGCGGAGTGGCGGTCCTTTTTACCGCATCGGTAGAATGCCGACGGGTTATCGAGTTAGAAATGGGGAGGTGCCTGATCTTAGATGTCCTCATGAAGGGACAAGAACTTCGCCTTATTAACATCTACGGCCCACAGTCTAAGTGGGACCGGAAGTGTCTCTTTATGAGGATCAAGCCCTATCTTTTTACAAGTCGGCAGGTGGTCTTTGGAGGGGACTTTAATGCTGTCACGAGGCCCCAAGACAGGGGAGGTGCCAGAGACAAGCTGACTTATGATAGCGTCGCCCTTAATAGCATAGCGAGTGAGGCTCGCCTGGTGGATGTCCACATCCGGCACACCCCAGGCCACGCGGGATTCACCTATCATAGGGGTAGTTGTAGGTCTAGGATAGATAGGTTTTTTTTAAAGGAGGAGGCCGTATCTTCAGCAGTGTCTGTTGTTGAGGTGGAGTTCTCCGATCACTGTTTAATTTTGTTTTCTCTGAATGTCACAGAGACCCCCCTGATGGGCAGAGGCTATTGGAAGCTGAATTCGTCTCTCTTGGAAGAAGCGGAGATAAGACAGTCCTTTGAGGATTTTCTTCAGAGCCAGGTACCATTGCTGGGCCTTTGTAGCAGTAAGTCAAAGTGGTGGGAGATCTTCAAGGAAAGGGTTGCGAGATTCTTCCGCCATCTCTCGGGCCTCAGAAGCCTAAACAGGTACCGTTTGTACCAGGGCCTGAGGAAGAAACTTGAGAACCTTGTCTCGACTGGAGGTAGTCGTGACGATATCTCCAGAGTGAAGTCCTTGTTGATGAAGTGCCAGTATGACAGACACGCATCTTTGGTTTTTGAGAGGGATTACGGGAAGTACCGCTCGCCCGACCCTTACAGAAACTGCAAGATGTCAGTGAATAGTAAAATAGTCTCAGGACTGATTGATAGTACGGGATCCTTGAAAAGGTCCAGATCAGGGATCCTGGAGGTCGTCAGATCCTTCTACTCGCACCTCTTGGGAAGGAAGGATCTAGATCGAGATAAGGTATCAGCTTTCTTGGCTGAAACCGTCCCTGAACCAGGAGTAGACTCCTCTCTTGACGTTTTGACAGAGATGATCCGGGAAGAGGAAGTCAGGATGGCTATTGATGGGCTTGCCCTCAAGAAGTCACCCGGTCCGGATGGCTTAACATCTGAGTTCTATAAGACCTTTAAGGACACTTTGGTTCCCCTCTTGACTGGGGTTTTTAATGAGTGTCTATCCTCGGGCACTCTGCCAAAGTCAATGAGGAGGTCAGCGCTGATCATCCTGTCAAAGGGTAAAGACCCGTCCCACATTGAGAATTGGCGTCCCATAGCGCTTCTCAATGTGGACCGAAAGATTCTGGCAAAAGTGCTGTTTAACCGGCTGGTGGAGTTTGCACCCCGGCTCCTTTCGGGGGCTCAGCATTGCTCTGTTCCGGGCTGCAGTACATTTAGTGCTGTGCTCAGTGTCCGAGAGGCTGTGGAGCAGGGTAGGGCTGGCCACTGGAAGGGGTACTTGCTGTCCTTGGATCAGGCAAAAGCGTTTGATCGGGTTAACCATGAATACCTCTGGTCTGTTCTTCTGAGATATGGCCTGCCGGGGGGGTTTGTTGATTGGCTTAAGACCTTGTACGCAGGGGCAGAGAGTTTCCCGCTTGTGAATGGTTGGATTGGCCGCTCTTTTGAGGTTGGGTCTGGCGTCCGTCAGGGTTGTCCTTTGAGCCCGTTGCTGTACGTGTTTGCAATTGATCCTTTCCTTAGGAGGATTGATTGTGGACCGTTGGCGGGGGTGAGAATGGACCTGGCGGTGCCGGATTTGGCTCTGAGGGCGGTAGCGTATGCTGATGATGTCACCGTGTTTGTCTCCTCACAAGAGGAAGGCCAATGGGTGATGTCAGAGGTGGACCGCTACTCGGAGGCATCAGGGTCCAAGATCAACCTGGATAAGTGCGAGAGTCTCTGGCTGGGAGGGGGAGATCCTGGTTTTGATCTCCCGGACGCCCTTCCAGAGCCCCAGGAATCTGCAAAAGTTCTCGGCATCGAATTTGGCCAAGGGGATTACCCCAAACAAAACTGGGACAGCAGGCTTAAGATCGCCGCTCAGAAGGTGGATCAGTGGAAGGGTTGGTCTTTGACCCTCGGGGAAAGGGTTAACCTGATCAAAACATTCCTGCTCCCTTTACTGATATATCTGGGCAGTGTATGCATGTTGCCAGAACCTCTTTGGACCCGGGTCTACAGTGTGTTCTTCCAGATGTTATGGGGGAACAGACTGAACCTAGTGAAGAGGGAGGTTACTTACCGTACGAGGAGACTAGGGGGGTTGTGTATGGTCAACCCTGTGGTGTTCCTAGTGAATACCTTTCTTAAGACCAATATAGCAAACCTCTGGTCAGAGAGGGCTCCTCCGTGGGTATCCTCCTGTAGGGGATGGTTTTGGCCTTTCTTCCAGGAATGGGAGACAGGAGGGCAAGTGAAGGATCTTCGCACACCACACGGGCATCTCCCGTCTTACACTACCCCGGTTCTGAAGGTTATTCGTCGGTGGGGTCTGGGGATGGGGGAGATTAGGACTCTGTCGAGGAAATTCCTTGACAAGAGGGTCCTGTCTTCTCATTTCCAGAGGCCATTGGCGCTCAAGGACTGCCCAAGTCGGGATCTGGAGGTGGGTTTAGAGCTTTTGAATTCTATCAGGATCCCCTTGAAGTTTTGGGACTTGACTTGGCGCTGCTTCCACGGGAAACTGTGTGTGAGGGACAATCTGAAGTGCAGGAGCTCTGATGACCGGGGATGTCCCCGCGAAGAGTGTGGAGGCATGCTGGAAAGCATGGAGCATTTTCTGCTTCATTGTCCCTTTAACACAGAGGTTTACACCAGGGTGGGCGCTTCCATTGGTTGGCCTTGGCTGGCCAGTCTCTCCTATGCGGAATGGGCCTATGGGGCATTCAGAAACCTTGGAGGCTGGGACCGGTGCACTTTATTCCTAGTCAGCTCAGTGGTTAGGTACTACACGTGGAACGCACGGTGTTTAGTGTCGACGCAGCGTAAAATCCTCCCTGTGGATGTGGTGGTTAGGAACATTCTCGGTGACCTGGTGAAGGTGCGTTCTCTGGAGTACGAGAGGCTGGGTGCTGGCAGGGCCTCTCGTCTATGGAGGGGCTCTGCCTTTAAAGTGCCTTAGCCTGTTGTCTCCCCCTGGTGGTGGGCTGATGCTGGCACATTAGTCTTTTTGTTTTGAGCAGTTGGTTTATGGTAATATAGGGCTTGCAGGCGCTGAACTTGAGCTTTAGGGGTTTGTTGTTTGGCTTATAGTGTTATATGTACTTGTTATTGTATTTATTGTTGTAGTCTATTTGTATACTTATGTATTGTATATATTGTTAGTCTGTGTATATTTTATGTAATGTATATACTGTATATATTGTGTGATGCCACCTGGGGTTTGGGTTTAGTTTAGGTTGGGTGGTGGGTTAAAAAGGGGGGAGGGGGTTTGTATGGGACTTTTATATATACAGAAAATCCTGGACTGGTTCATGGACGTCTGGTAACATGTACTGGGGGCATGGGATGCGGGACCAGCTCAGGGCCAAAAAAAAAAAAAAAAAAGTGGTGTTATTTTGTTTGTGTTGGTTTTTATTATTTTGTATATATTATTATTGTTGTTGTTGTTATTCTTTTTGGTATATTACTGGTATTGGGTTTTTGGTATTGCAACTGGGCCAGGAAATTCACATTTAGTATTAGTGTATATAGTTTATTAGTATGGTATGGGTATTATGGGTATTATAGGAATATGTCTTTTGTAAATATTGTATATATTTGTTTGTGTGCAGGAATGAGTGTGGGGTGGACCGGTGTTGTATTTTATGCTATGGTTTTGGTTTTATGATCGTTATATTGATATGTTCTGTCGGATATGATATGTTTATGTTTTGTAATTTTTTTATTATGTTTGAAATTTTAATAAAAGATCTACAGGATATAACTCAGGATCAGTACAGGATAAGTAATGTAATGTATGTACACAGTGACCTCACCAGCAGAATAGTGAGTACAGCTCTTTAGAATAATACAGGATATAACTCAGGATCAGTACAGGATAAGTAATGTAATGTATGTACATAGTGACCTCACCAGCAGAATAGTGAGTACAGCTCTTTAGAATAATACAGGATATAACTCAGGATCAGTACAGGATACGTACGGGGGAGGGGATTATCAGATTATGCAAGTGAGGGGAGGATACCCCCGGCGGTGGGTCCCTTGCTGCGGCCTTGATCCTGGAAGCGGCCGTGTGGGGACTGAGAGGAGCGGGAGACTCTCTATGCTCCGCTCCTCTCTATGATGCACCACACGTCATGTCACGTGACCATCTCCCAGACAGCCATTGCGGTACTGGCTGCCTGGGAATGAGTGACAGCGGCGGCGAACATATAAAGGTAGCGTGCGGCGCAAACCCGCCCCCCCGCCCACTCCTACTAACATTTTGGCCGGGCCCCTGACGCCTGGCCCGCCAGCCTTTATCAGCTTTATGGGGCAAAAGGGGAGAGCTGCTTTTGGGCCCCCAGGAATTACAGGGCCCGGGGCAGCTACCCCTTTTGCTCCACACCCGGCACACCCTGTGCGCACGCCTATGAGTGTACATGGGTGACAGAGGGGTGTAGAGGAGTGTACATGGGTGACAGAGGGGTATAGAGGAGTGTACATGGGTGACAGATGGGTGTACATGGGTGACAGAGGGTTGTAGAGAAGTGTAAATGGGTGACAGAGGGGTGTAGAGAGGTGTACAAGGGTGATAGATGGGTGTAGAAGAGTGAACATGGGTGACGGGGGCATAGGGGTGACAGAGGGGTGGACAGGGGGTGGACATGGGTGACAGGAGGGTGGAGAGGGGAGACAGGGGGTCAGAGGGGTGGACAAGGGGGTAATAGAGGGACAGGAGTGACAGAGAGGGGTGGACTGGGGTAACAAAGGGACAGATGGGTGAACAGGAGGGTGGACATGGGTGACAGAGTGGGGGTGGACATGGGTGACGGGGGGTGGACATGGGTGACGGGGAGGATTACATGGGTGACGGGGGAGGGATTACATGGGTGACGGGGGAGGGATTACATGGGTGACAGGGAGGGTGGACATGGGTGACAGGGAGGGTGGACATGGGTGACAGGGAGGGTGGACATGGGTGACAGGGGGGGTGGACATGGGTGACGGGGGGGTGGACATGGGTGACGGGGGGGTGGACATGGGTGACAGGGAGGGATTACATGGGTGACAGGGAGGGATTACATGGGTGACAGGGAGGGATTACATGGGTGACAGGGAGGGGGTGGACATGGGTGACTGAGGGGGTGGACATGGGTGACAGGTGTGTATAGGAGTGTACATGGGTGGCAGAGGGGTACAGAGGAGTGTACATGGGTGACAGAGGGTTGTAGAGAAGTGTAAATGGGTGTCAGAGGGGTGTAGAGAGGTGTACAAGGGTGATAGATGGGTGTAGAAGAGTGAACATGGGTGACGGGGGCATAGGGGTGACAGAGGGGTGGACAGGGGGTGGACATGGGTGACAGGAGGGTGGAGAGGGGAGACAGGGGGTCAGAGGGGTGGACAAGGGGGTAAAAGAGGGACAGGAGTGACAGAGGGGTGGACTGCGGTAACAAAGGGACAAATGGGTGAACAGGAGGGTGGACATGGGTGACAGAGTGGGGGTGGACATGGGTGACGGGGGGTGGACATGGGTGACGGGGGAGGGATTACATGGGTGATGGGGGAGGGATTACATGGGTGACGGGGGAGGGATTACATGGGTGACGGGGGAGGGATTACATGGGTGACGGGGGAGGGATTACATGGGTGACGGGGGAGGGATTACATGGGTGACGGGGGAGGGATTACATGGGTGACAGGGAGGGTGGACATGGGTGACAGGGAGGGTGGACATGAGTGACAGGGAGGGTGGACATGGGTGACAGGGGGGGTGGACATGGGTGACAGGGGGGGTGGACATGGGTGATAGGGGGGGTGGACATGGGTGACAGGGGGGGTGGACATGGGTGACAGGGGGGGTGGACATGGGTGACAGGGAGGGATTACATGGGTGACAGGGAGGGATTACATGGGTGACAGGGAGGGATTATATGGGTGACAGGGAGGGATTACATGGATGACAGGGAGGGATTACATGGGTGACTGAGGGGGTGGACATGGGTGACTGAGGGGGTGGACATGGGTGACAGGGGGGGATTACATGGGTGACGGGGAGGGATTACATGGGTGACGGGGGGGGTGGACATGGGTGACGGGGGGGGTGGACATGGGTGACTGGGGGGGTGGACATGGGTGACTGGGGGGGTGGACATGGGTGACTGGGGGGGTGGACATGGGTGACTGGGGGGGTGGACATGGGTGACTGGGGGGGTGGATATGGGTGACTGGGAGGGTGGAAATGGGTGACTGGGAGGGTGGACATGGGTGACAGGGGGGGTGGACATGGGTGACAGGGGGGGTGGACATGGGTGACAGGGGGGGATTACATGGGTGACAGGGAGGGATTACATGGGTGACGGGAGGGATTACATGGGTGACGGGGGGGGGGGGGTGGACATTGGTGACTGGGGGGGTGGACATGGGTGACTGGGGGGGTGGACATGGGTGACTGGGGGGGTGGACATGGGTGACTGGGGGGGGTGGATATGGGTGACAGGGAGGATGGAAATGGGTGACAGGGAGGGTGGAAATGGGTGACAGGGAGGGTGGACATGGGTGACAGGGAGGGTGGACATGGGTGACAGGGAGGGTGGACATGGGTGACAGGGGGGGGTGGACATGGGTGATAGAGATGGACAGGGAGGTAAACAAGGCAGACATGGCTGACAGGGGGGGTGGACATGGGTGATAGAGATGGACAGGGAGGTAAACAAGGCAGACATGGCTGACAGGGGGGGGTGGACATGAGTGACGGGGTCGGGGGGGGGAGGGGTAGAGTGTGGACCTGGGTGACGGTGGGGGGATTTAGACAGGGTTGAGAAGGTGAAAAGAGGGGTGGAAAGGGTACGGTACCTTAAGCAAGCCGGCCCGCACAGCTTGCAGTTCCACAGGAGGCACGGGAGTACGGCGCTGGTGCAGCTCGTTCCGCCCCAGGGCACCATATCCGTCTCACTGCGCCGCAAGGGAGAGGGGGACGGAGGGGGACGCAGGAGACGGAGAGTGAAGGAGGGGGATGCGGGGGACACAGGGAACAGATGGGGAAGGAGGGGAACACGGGTCACGCGGCAGACGCAGGGGACGGAGGGGAACACAGGAAACGCAGGAGATAGAGGGGGACGCTGTGTGCGCAGTGCGCACGCAGACTTCCCTTCCCCCCTGCGCCGTCAGGCCGGGGCGGGACATTTAAAAAACAAATAATAGTGAAAAAAAATAAAAATCACGGCAAAATCCAGCGGCACCACGGGCAGTGCTGAACGGTACACACGTGTGCCGCGGCACCGCGGTTGGGAATCACTGCTATATACTGACCCCCATATATATGAATGTATACTATATACTGACCACATATATATGAATGTATACTATATACTGACCCCCATATATGAATGTATATTATATACTGACCCCCATATATATGAATGTATACTATATACTGACCCCCATATATGAATGTATACTATATACTGACCCCCGTATATATGAATGTATACTATATACTGACCCCCATATAGGAATGTATATTATATACTGACCCCCATATATATGAATGAATACTATATACTGACCCCCATATATATGAATGTATATTATATACTGACCCCCATATATATGAATGTATACTATATACTGACCCCCATATATATGAATGTATATTATATACTGACCACATATATATGAATGTATACTATATACTGACCCCCGTATATATGAATGTATACTATATACTGACCCCCATATATGAATGTATATTATATTCTGACCCCTATATATATGAATGTATACTATATACTGACCACATATATATGAATGTATACTATATACTGACCCCATATATATGAATGTATACTATATACTAACCCCCATATATGAATGTATACTATATACTGACCCCCATATATATGAATGTATACTATATACTGACCACACATATGAATGTATACTAAATACTGACCCCCATATATATGAATGTATACTATATACTGACCCCCATTATATATATATGAATGTATACTATATACTGACCCCCATATATGAATGTATACTATATACTGACCACACATATGAATGTATACTATATACTGACCCCCATATATATGAATGTATACTATATACTGACCCCCATATATATGAATGTATACTATATACTGACCCCCATATATGAATGTATACTATATACTGACCCCCATATATATGAATGTATACTATATACTTACCCCCATATATATGAATGTATACTATATATTGACCACATATATGAATGTTTACTATATACTTAGCAACCAATCAGATCGCTTCTTTCATTTTTGAATAGGCCTCTGAAAAATGAAAGAAGCAATTTGATTGGTTGCTATGGGCAACTCAGCAGCTTTTCCAGGAAAGTAAAGTTTAACCACAACACTGTAACACTGTCCACCCTGGGACTCGAACCAGTGACGGTTTCCCATCCCACTGTACTGCCGAGACGGTCCTGCTTATCTTACATGCAGTGAGATCCCCATAGACCACAATTAGCCTATTGGTTTTATTGGGCAAAAAATCACAGAGTTGATGCACTAGTCACAGTTCTCTATACCATTAATGAAGGGAGGGCTCAATATTCGCAAATTTGCGCATATGCGCACAAATTTTCACATATGCGCAAAAAAAGCGAATATTCGTAATTATGAATATATAGTGCTATATTTGCAATATTCGCAAATTCGCGAATATGCTATATTCGCGATTAAAATTTGAATTGCGAATATTCGTGAGCAACACTAGTCGCTGCAAATACAGTGAAGGAGTTTAAACATGCATGGGATAGGCATAAGGCTATCCTTCATATAAGATAGGGCCAGGGACTATTGATAGGATTCAGATTATTGGGCAGACTAAATGGGCCAATTGGTTCTTATCTGCCGACACATTCTATGTTTCTATACTGTATGGATATCAGAAAAATGGTTCCAAGCTCTTATTTCTTTATTAAATTCACTACTTTGGGGCAGGAAAGCACGAGAATGAAATATGTTTCTTTAACGTTAGCTGAGCACGATGGGGGTTGGGCACTTTTTTTTTTTTTTTAGGTACTTTTTAGCACTAAAATTGCAGACTATTATGAGAAGGAGGGAAAATGTAGTCCTATTTTTTCTCTCTAAGGGTATGTTCACACTACGGAATTCCCGCGGAATTCCACGGGCGGAATTCCGCAAGCCGAATTCCACGGGCGGAATTCCGAGAGCCGAATTCCGCGGTGTGAACTTAACATTAATGTGAATGGGTTTCCGCGAGAGCCGTTCAGCGCCACTGAAATTGTTCCGCCCAAAGAAAGATCATGTTCATTCTTTGCACGGAAGTCCGCGAGCACTGCATAGCTGTCAATGGTGACGGCTCAGTGCCGCCCGGTCCTACCGCCACCGCCGGCTACCAGTCTGAATCTTCGCTCACTGAATTCAGCGAGCGGAGATTCCATTCACACACTGTAGTGTGAACATACCCTAATGGGTCGTTATAAGGATATTTTTGAGATTTTGGAAGCTGGGATACTCACTACACCCATGCATATCTATATAATTAAGTATGGGAGGAACTTAAAAAATGTTTAAAATCACATGGAGATTTGACTTTACTTCATTATGGTCGAATAAAGCACTTAAAGAATTCCTTAAAATTAAAGATTCACTCTTTTGGATGAAAAGGGGCTTATTTATGTAAATCAATTATACGCTTTAGGTCAAATAGTCGTTTGAAGAGATAGCCCATAAGTGTGTGGGGGGAAGACAATCAGAAACATTGTTTTTAACAAATAAGTAACACAGATCATAAAGCAATAAAAGGAGAGATTGGAGATTTCAGGGATTCTATATATAAGAAAAGTTTAATTAGACTATTTCCTTATGCAAAGTTGCTGTCTGGGCATGCTGGGAGTTGTGGTTCTGCAGCGGTTGGGGGTTCACAGCTTGAAGACCACTGCTATAGAGGGTGCAAATGTATCTGAGCCCTGGAACTCAAATAATGTGAAATATGAGATGATCAAAATGGAGCCCCTGCACTAATTACTTGGGTTCTGAGGTCTGTAAGGTCCATAGTAAAAACATCAGGTTCTGTCTATAGCAGATACTAAATCATGGCAGCTCAAAGAAACAAGCAGTCATTCTGACATGTCACATGTGATGTCATAGACAGCTGGAGGCCTGACATCCCACTGACAGCCGCCCGAGCCTTCAGTCTGTTCCAGTGCGATTAGTGAGAATAGTGAGATTAGCGTCTTCTTTTTCTACTTGTCTGAAATGGAGCTAAAAGGACTGGGGTTCGTCCCCCTCCTGTTGGCGTTTTGGTGTGCGGCCTGGCTTGCCACCAGCTACATCATGACGGTCGTCCTCGGCCATGCAGCCTCGCCACTGATGAGCATCAGGTAAGATAAACAAGCAAATGATTCTTATTTCATGGGTTGGGAGTGAGGAAATATCCATAATAACATTGGTTTCTTTTCCTTCACAGTGACGTGGGAAATGTCTTTCCCGAAAGCATATTATTCAGAATTGGATTCATAGGGACGTCCATTGGCACTTTGGTACTAACCTTTCTTATTTATAAGTATATGGTTATGCATACTGAAGAGTTCAGGGGTCATCAGGTCCTGATCCAGAGGATCCTGCTGGCCATTGTGTGGGCCTCCTGTTTTTCCACAGCTGTTATGCATGTATTGTCCCCCGAAGAATATCCCAGGATACACTTTGTCAGCACGATAATTTCCATTACATGTGAAGCCTTATACTACCTTGGGCAGTCCATCCAGATGTATAAATTACCAGGAGCAAAAAAAGTCATCCACCATAGTAGATGCACCTGCTGTGGCCTGACTTTTGTCTGTGTAGTTTTCTATTTTGGATATGAAACATTAAAGGAATTATTCCATAATGATGAAGACTGGGACGAGATCCGTGAAATCCCCATCATAATCATCGAGTGGGTGATGCTTCTACTGATCCTGATAAACATCGTGACCTATTATTCCACCATGCAGAGGTTATTGTTGACCGTCTCCAGAAACAGCTGCACACTCTCTCTTAGAGTAAAAATTGATGACTTCGGGGTGTAGACCACCACGGGGGCCATCAAGTGGACTTCTGGGAGAGATACTGCACAGGACACGGAAAACATCTAAAGAAGAATAACTGGGGGACTACATATGGTGCCAGTAATCATGACACAATAATATGAGCTGGTGATATTACCTATACAAAAAAAAAAAAAAAAAAATTATAAAAAAATATTGGTGTGTGAAGTGTAATACCTAGTTAGAAAAACAGAATCAAATTCATCATTATAACCCCCCTCTGCATTACCCTGTTTATTATTTTTCAAGCAAGCACTTTGTTCTAATTCGTCCACTCTCTGGCGTGCTCCTTGTATAAGGGGTTTGGGATACCCTTTTTGTTTAAAACGATCCTCCAGGTTCTCTAGTTGTTGTAGGTATTTTTGTGTGGAAGAACAATTCCTTCGGATTCTTTTCATTTGACCGAATGGAATGTTCTTCTTCCATTATTTAAGATGGCAACTGTTAAAGTCGAGGTATCTGTTTGCATTCACCTCCTTAAAATAGTTGGCAGTATGCGAACAGCCATCCTGAATATAGATATTTAAATCCAGGAACTCACATTTTTTGGGGGACTGATGCAGCGCTGCCTTTGGCAATTTCTGGCTCTGCTATAGCGCTTTTTTTGAGGGGGCGTGTCGGCTGCCCCTTCATCTGGCGGTCAACCTGCGCCGCCGGGACGCAGCGCCGCCGGGACCGCCTGGAGGACGTCGCTCGCAACGGGACCACTCGGGACACCGCATGGTCGGGTAAGTGATGCCGGGGGATGGGTAAGGGACACTTAGCAGAGCGGTGTGTGTCCCGATCCCCGTGATCGGGACTTACACACCGCGCTGCTAAATATTCTGATAGCGAAACGCTGCTATTAGCTAGTCAGAGTTGACCAGCTGATAGCAGCGATCGCTGGGGGGGGGGGGTGGGGGATGAAACCCCCCGTGGTCGCATGGTAAGATGGCTGGCTATCAGTGATAGCCACCATCTTACCGGGCGCTGCGGGATGCCGCGAGTAGCGGCAAAAATGTTCATGACGTACCTGTATGTCATGGGTCGGGAACACCTTGCCACCCATGACGTACAGGTATGTCATAGGTCGGGAAGGGGTTAATGGTATAGAGAACTGTGTCTAGTGCATTAACTCTGATTTTTTGCCCATTGAAACCAGTAGGCCCATTGTGGTCTATGGGGAAAGCTGCTGAGTTGCCCATAGCAACCAATCAGATCGCTTCTTTCATTTTTGAAAAAGTCTCTGAAAAATGAAGGAAGTAATCTGATTGGTTGCTATGGGCAACTCAGAAACTTTTCCAGGAAAATATGCTGAGTTGCCCATAGCAACCAATCAGATCGCTTCTTTCATTTTGCAAAGGCATTGTGAAAAATGAAAGAAGCAATCTGGTTGCTATGGGCAACTGCACAACTCTTCCTCTACACTGGTCTTAATGAATCTCCCCCATAGAGGGAGATTTATCAAAACCTGCCCAGAGGAAAAGTTTCTGAGTTGCCCATAGCAACCAATCAGATCGCTTCTTTCATTTTTGAAAAAGCCTCTGAAAAATGAAGGATATTTTTGAGATTTTGGAAGCTGGGATACTCACTACACCCATGCATATCTAGATAATTAAGTATGGGGGGAACTTAAATTTATTTTTTAAATCACATGGAGTTTTGACTTTACTTCATTATGGTCGAATAAAGCACTTAAAGAGTTCCTTAAAATTAAAGATTCACTCTTTTGGATGAAAAGGGGCTTATTTATGTAAATCAATTATACGCTTTAGGTCAAATAAAGTCGTTTGAAGAGATAGCCCATAAGTGTGTGGGGGGAAGACAATCACAAACATTGTTTTTTACAAATAAGTAACACAGATCATAAAGCAATAAAAGGAGAGATTGGAGATTTCAGGGATTCTATATATAAGAAAAGTTTAATTAGACTATTTCCTTATGCAAAGTTGCTGTCTGGGCATGCTGGGAGTTGTGGTTCTGCAGCGGTTGGGGGTTCACAGCTTGAAGACCACTGCTATAGAGGGTGCAAATGTATCTGAGCCCTGGAACTCAAATAATGTGAAATATGAGATGATCAAAATGGAGCCCCTGCACTAATTACTTGGGTTCTGAGGTCTGTAAGGTCCATAGTAAAAACATCAGGTTCTGTCTATAGCAGATACTAAATCATGGCAGCTCAAAGAAACAAGCAGTCATTCTGACATGTCACATGTGATGTCATAGACAGCTGGAGGCCTGACATCCCACTGACAGCCGCCCGAGCCTTCAGTCTGTTCCAGTGCGATTAGTGAGAATAGTGAGATTAGCGTCTTCTTTTTCTACTTGTCTGAAATGGAGCTAAAAGGACTGGGGTTCGTCCCCCTCCTGTTGGCGTTTTGGTGTGCGGCCTGGCTTGCCACCAGCTACATCATGACGGTCGTCCTCGGCCATGCAGCCTCGCCACTGATGAGCATCAGGTAAGATAAACAAGCAAATGATTCTTATTTCATGGGTTGGGAGTGAGGAAATATCCATAATAACATTGGTTTCTTTTCCTTCACAGTGACGTGGGAAATGTCTTTCCCGAAAGCATATTATTCAGAATTGGATTTATAGGGACGTCCATTGGCACTTTGGTACTAACCTTTCTTATTTATAAGTATATGGTTATGCATACTGAAGAGTTCAGGGGTCATCAGGTCCTGATCCAGAGGATCCTGCTGGCCATTGTGTGGGCCTCCTGTTTTTCCACAGCTGTTATGCATGTATTGTCCCCCGAAGAATATCCCAGGATACACTTTGTCAGCACGATAATTTCCATTACATGTGAAGCCTTATACTACCTTGGGCAGTCCATCCAGATGTATAAATTACCAGGAGCAAAAAAAGTCATCCACCATAGTAGATGCACCTGCTGTGGCCTGACTTTTGTCTGTGTAGTTTTCTATTTTGGATATGAAACATTAAAGGAATTATTCCATAATGATGAAGACTGGGACGAGATCCGTGAAATCCCCATCATAATCATCGAGTGGGTGATGCTTCTACTGATCCTGATAAACATCGTGACCTATTATTCCACCATGCAGAGGTTATTGTTGACCGTCTCCAGAAACAGCTGCACACTCTCTCTTAGAGTAAAAATTGATGACTTCGGGGTGTAGACCACCACGGGGGCCATCAAGTGGACTTCTGGGAGAGATACTGCACAGGACACGGAAAACATCTAAAGAAGAATAACTGGGGGACTACATATGGTGCCAGTAATCATGACACAATAATATGAGCTGGTGATATTACCTATACAAAAAAAAAAATTATAAAAAAATATTGGTGTGTGAAGTGTAATACCTAGTTAGAAAAACAGAATCAAATTCATCATTATAACCCCCCTCTGCATTACCCTGTTTATTATTTTTCAAGCAAGCACTTTGTTCTAATTCGTCCACTCTCTGGCGTGCTCCTTGTATAAGGGGTTTGGGATACCCTTTTTGTTTAAAACGATCCTCCAGGTTCTCTAGTTGTTGTAGGTATTTTTGTGTGGAAGAACAATTCCTTCGGATTCTTTTCATTTGACCGAATGGAATGTTCTTCTTCCATTATTTAAGATGGCAACTGTTAAAGTCTTGCATTCACCTCCTTAAAATAGTTGGCAGTATGCGAACAGCCATCCTGAATATAGATATTTAAATCCAGGAACTCACATTTTTTGGGGGACTGATGCAGCGCTGCCTTTGGCAATTTCTGGCTCTGCTATAGCGCTTTTTTTGAGGGGGCGTGTCGGCTGCCCCTTCATCTGGCGGTCAACCTGCGCCGCCGGGACGCAGCGCCACCGGGACTGCCTGGAGGACGTCGCTCGCAACGGGACCACTCGGGACACCGCATGGTCGGGTAAGTGATGCCGGGGGATGGGTAAGGGACACTTAGCAGAGCGGTGTGTGTCCCGATCCCCGTGATCGGGACTTACACACCGCGCTGCTAAATATTCTGATAGCGAAACGCTGCTATTAGCTAGTCAGAGTTGACCAGCTGATAGCAGCGATCGCTGGGGGGGGGGGGGTGGGGGATGAAACCCCCCGTGGTCGCATGGTAAGATGGCTGGCTATCAGTGATAGCCACCATCTTACCGGGCGCTGCGGGATGCCGCGAGTAGCGGCAAAAATGTTCATGACGTACCTGTATGTCATGGGTCGGGAACACCTTGCCACCCATGACGTACAGGTATGTCATAGGTCGGGAAGGGGTTAATGGTATAGAGAACTGTGTCTAGTGCATTAACTCTGATTTTTTGCCCATTGAAACCAGTAGGCCCATTGTGGTCTATGGGGAAAGCTGCTGAGTTGCCCATAGCAACCAATCAGATCGCTTCTTTCATTTTTGAAAAAGTCTCTGAAAAATGAAGGAAGTAATCTGATTGGTTGCTATGGGCAACTCAGAAACTTTTCCAGGAAAATATGCTGAGTTGCCCATAGCAACCAATCAGATCGCTTCTTTCATTTTGCAAAGGCATTGTGAAAAATGAAAGAAGCAATCTGGTTGCTATGGGCAACTGCACAACTCTTCCTCTACACTGGTCTTAATGAATCTCCCCCATAGAGGGAGATTTATCAAAACCTGCCCAGAGGAAAAGTTTCTGAGTTGCCCATAGCAACCAATCAGATCGCTTCTTTCATTTTTGAAAAAGCCTCTGAAAAATGAAGGATATTTTTGAGATTTTGGAAGCTGGGATACTCACTACACCCATGCATATCTAGATAATTAAGTATGGGGGGAACTTAAATTTATTTTTTAAATCACATGGAGTTTTGACTTTACTTCATTATGGTCGAATAAAGCACTTAAAGAGTTCCTTAAAATTAAAGATTCACTCTTTTGGATGAAAAGGGGCTTATTTATGTAAATCAATTATACGCTTTAGGTCAAATAAAGTCGTTTGAAGAGATAGCCCATAAGTGTGTGGGGGGAAGACAATCACAAACATTGTTTTTTACAAATAAGTAACACAGATCATAAAGCAATAAAAGGAGAGATTGGAGATTTCAGGGATTCTATATATAAGAAAAGTTTAATTAGACTATTTCCTTATGCAAAGTTGCTGTCTGGGCATGCTGGGAGTTGTGGTTCTGCAGCGGTTGGGGGTTCACAGCTTGAAGACCACTGCTATAGAGGGTGCAAATGTATCTGAGCCCTGGAACTCAAATAATGTGAAATATGAGATGATCAAAATGGAGCCCCTGCACTAATTACTTGGGTTCTGAGGTCTGTAAGGTCCATAGTAAAAACATCAGGTTCTGTCTATAGCAGATACTAAATCATGGCAGCTCAAAGAAACAAGCAGTCATTCTGACATGTCACATGTGATGTCATAGACAGCTGGAGGCCTGACATCCCACTGACAGCCGCCCGAGCCTTCAGTCTGTTCCAGTGCGATTAGTGAGAATAGTGAGATTAGCGTCTTCTTTTTCTACTTGTCTGAAATGGAGCTAAAAGGACTGGGGTTCGTCCCCCTCCTGTTGGCGTTTTGGTGTGCGGCCTGGCTTGCCACCAGCTACATCATGACGGTCGTCCTCGGCCATGCAGCCTCGCCACTGATGAGCATCAGGTAAGATAAACAAGCAAATGATTCTTATTTCATGGGTTGGGAGTGAGGAAATATCCATAATAACATTGGTTTCTTTTCCTTCACAGTGACGTGGGAAATGTCTTTCCCGAAAGCATATTATTCAGAATTGGATTCATAGGGACGTCCATTGGCACTTTGGTACTAACCTTTCTTATTTATAAGTATATGGTTATGCATACTGAAGAGTTCAGGGGTCATCAGGTCCTGATCCAGAGGATCCTGCTGGCCATTGTGTGGGCCTCCTGTTTTTCCACAGCTGTTATGCATGTATTGTCCCCCGAAGAATATCCCAGGATACACTTTGTCAGCACGATAATTTCCATTACATGTGAAGCCTTATACTACCTTGGGCAGTCCATCCAGATGTATAAATTACCAGGAGCAAAAAAAGTCATCCACCATAGTAGATGCACCTGCTGTGGCCTGACTTTTGTCTGTGTAGTTTTCTATTTTGGATATGAAACATTAAAGGAATTATTCCATAATGATGAAGACTGGGACGAGATCCGTGAAATCCCCATCATAATCATCGAGTGGGTGATGCTTCTACTGATCCTGATAAACATCGTGACCTATTATTCCACCATGCAGAGGTTATTGTTGACCGTCTCCAGAAACAGCTGCACACTCTCTCTTAGAGTAAAAATTGATGACTTCGGGGTGTAGACCACCACGGGGGCCATCAAGTGGACTTCTGGGAGAGATACTGCACAGGACACGGAAAACATCTAAAGAAGAATAACTGGGGGACTACATATGGTGCCAGTAATCATGACACAATAATATGAGCTGGTGATATTACCTATACAAAAAAAAAAAAAAAAAAAAATTATAAAAAAATATTGGTGTGTGAAGTGTAATACCTAGTTAGAAAAACAGAATCAAATTCATCATTATAACCCCCCTCTGCATTACCCTGTTTATTATTTTTCAAGCAAGCACTTTGTTCTAATTCGTCCACTCTCTGGCGTGCTCCTTGTATAAGGGGTTTGGGATACCCTTTTTGTTTAAAACGATCCTCCAGGTTCTCTAGTTGTTGTAGGTATTTTTGTGTGGAAGAACAATTCCTTCGGATTCTTTTCATTTGACCGAATGGAATGTTCTTCTTCCATTATTTAAGATGGCAACTGTTAAAGTCTTGCATTCACCTCCTTAAAATAGTTGGCAGTATGCGAACAGCCATCCTGAATATAGATATTTAAATCCAGGAACTCACATTTTTTGGGGGACTGATGCAGCGCTGCCTTTGGCAATTTCTGGCTCTGCTATAGCGCTTTTTTTGAGGGGGCGTGTCGGCTGCCCCTTCATCTGGCGGTCAACCTGCGCCGCCGGGACGCAGCGCCACCGGGACTGCCTGGAGGACGTCGCTCGCAACGGGACCACTCGGGACACCGCATGGTCGGGTAAGTGATGCCGGGGGATGGGTAAGGGACACTTAGCAGAGCGGTGTGTGTCCCGATCCCCGTGATCGGGACTTACACACCGCGCTGCTAAATATTCTGATAGCGAAACGCTGCTATTAGCTAGTCAGAGTTGACCAGCTGATAGCAGCGATCGCTGGGGGGGGGGGGGTGGGGGATGAAACCCCCCGTGGTCGCATGGTAAGATGGCTGGCTATCAGTGATAGCCACCATCTTACCGGGCGCTGCGGGATGCCGCGAGTAGCGGCAAAAATGTTCATGACGTACCTGTATGTCATGGGTCGGGAACACCTTGCCACCCATGACGTACAGGTATGTCATAGGTCGGGAAGGGGTTAATGGTATAGAGAACTGTGTCTAGTGCATTAACTCTGATTTTTTGCCCATTGAAACCAGTAGGCCCATTGTGGTCTATGGGGAAAGCTGCTGAGTTGCCCATAGCAACCAATCAGATCGCTTCTTTCATTTTTGAAAAAGTCTCTGAAAAATGAAGGAAGTAATCTGATTGGTTGCTATGGGCAACTCAGAAACTTTTCCAGGAAAATATGCTGAGTTGCCCATAGCAACCAATCAGATCGCTTCTTTCATTTTGCAAAGGCATTGTGAAAAATGAAAGAAGCAATCTGGTTGCTATGGGCAACTGCACAACTCTTCCTCTACACTGGTCTTAATGAATCTCCCCCATAGAGGGAGATTTATCAAAACCTGCCCAGAGGAAAAGTTTCTGAGTTGCCCATAGCAACCAATCAGATCGCTTCTTTCATTTTTGAAAAAGCCTCTGAAAAATGAAGGATATTTTTGAGATTTTGGAAGCTGGGATACTCACTACACCCATGCATATCTAGATAATTAAGTATGGGGGGAACTTAAATTTATTTTTTAAATCACATGGAGTTTTGACTTTACTTCATTATGGTCGAATAAAGCACTTAAAGAGTTCCTTAAAATTAAAGATTCACTCTTTTGGATGAAAAGGGGCTTATTTATGTAAATCAATTATACGCTTTAGGTCAAATAAAGTCGTTTGAAGAGATAGCCCATAAGTGTGTGGGGGGAAGACAATCACAAACATTGTTTTTTACAAATAAGTAACACAGATCATAAAGCAATAAAAGGAGAGATTGGAGATTTCAGGGATTCTATATATAAGAAAAGTTTAATTAGACTATTTCCTTATGCAAAGTTGCTGTCTGGGCATGCTGGGAGTTGTGGTTCTGCAGCGGTTGGGGGTTCACAGCTTGAAGACCACTGCTATAGAGGGTGCAAATGTATCTGAGCCCTGGAACTCAAATAATGTGAAATATGAGATGATCAAAATGGAGCCCCTGCACTAATTACTTGGGTTCTGAGGTCTGTAAGGTCCATAGTAAAAACATCAGGTTCTGTCTATAGCAGATACTAAATCATGGCAGCTCAAAGAAACAAGCAGTCATTCTGACATGTCACATGTGATGTCATAGACAGCTGGAGGCCTGACATCCCACTGACAGCCGCCCGAGCCTTCAGTCTGTTCCAGTGCGATTAGTGAGAATAGTGAGATTAGCGTCTTCTTTTTCTACTTGTCTGAAATGGAGCTAAAAGGACTGGGGTTCGTCCCCCTCCTGTTGGCGTTTTGGTGTGCGGCCTGGCTTGCCACCAGCTACATCATGACGGTCGTCCTCGGCCATGCAGCCTCGCCACTGATGAGCATCAGGTAAGATAAACAAGCAAATGATTCTTATTTCATGGGTTGGGAGTGAGGAAATATCCATAATAACATTGGTTTCTTTTCCTTCACAGTGACGTGGGAAATGTCTTTCCCGAAAGCATATTATTCAGAATTGGATTCATAGGGACGTCCATTGGCACTTTGGTACTAACCTTTCTTATTTATAAGTATATGGTTATGCATACTGAAGAGTTCAGGGGTCATCAGGTCCTGATCCAGAGGATCCTGCTGGCCATTGTGTGGGCCTCCTGTTTTTCCACAGCTGTTATGCATGTATTGTCCCCCGAAGAATATCCCAGGATACACTTTGTCAGCACGATAATTTCCATTACATGTGAAGCCTTATACTACCTTGGGCAGTCCATCCAGATGTATAAATTACCAGGAGCAAAAAAAGTCATCCACCATAGTAGATGCACCTGCTGTGGCCTGACTTTTGTCTGTGTAGTTTTCTATTTTGGATATGAAACATTAAAGGAATTATTCCATAATGATGAAGACTGGGACGAGATCCGTGAAATCCCCATCATAATCATCGAGTGGGTGATGCTTCTACTGATCCTGATAAACATCGTGACCTATTATTCCACCATGCAGAGGTTATTGTTGACCGTCTCCAGAAACAGCTGCACACTCTCTCTTAGAGTAAAAATTGATGACTTCGGGGTGTAGACCACCACGGGGGCCATCAAGTGGACTTCTGGGAGAGATACTGCACAGGACACGGAAAACATCTAAAGAAGAATAACTGGGGGACTACATATGGTGCCAGTAATCATGACACAATAATATGAGCTGGTGATATTACCTATACAAAAAAAAAAAAAAAAAAAATTATAAAAAAATATTGGTGTGTGAAGTGTAATACCTAGTTAGAAAAACAGAATCAAATTCATCATTATAACCCCCCTCTGCATTACCCTGTTTATTATTTTTCAAGCAAGCACTTTGTTCTAATTCGTCCACTCTCTGGCGTGCTCCTTGTATAAGGGGTTTGGGATACCCTTTTTGTTTAAAACGATCCTCCAGGTTCTCTAGTTGTTGTAGGTATTTTTGTGTGGAAGAACAATTCCTTCGGATTCTTTTCATTTGACCGAATGGAATGTTCTTCTTCCATTATTTAAGATGGCAACTGTTAAAGTCTTGCATTCACCTCCTTAAAATAGTTGGCAGTATGCGAACAGCCATCCTGAATATAGATATTTAAATCCAGGAACTCACATTTTTTGGGGGACTGATGCAGCGCTGCCTTTGGCAATTTCTGGCTCTGCTATAGCGCTTTTTTTGAGGGGGCGTGTCGGCTGCCCCTTCATCTGGCGGTCAACCTGCGCCGCCGGGACGCAGCGCCGCCGGGACCGCCTGGAGGACGTCGCTCGCAACGGGACCACTCGGGACACCGCATGGTCGGGTAAGTGATGCCGGGGGATGGGTAAGGGACACTTAGCAGAGCGGTGTGTGTCCCGATCCCCGTGATCGGGACTTACACACCGCGCTGCTAAATATTCTGATAGCGAAACGCTGCTATTAGCTAGTCAGAGTTGACCAGCTGATAGCAGCGATCGCTGGGGGGGGGGGGTGGGGGATGAAACCCCCCGTGGTCGCATGGTAAGATGGCTGGCTATCAGTGATAGCCACCATCTTACCGGGCGCTGCGGGATGCCGCGAGTAGCGGCAAAAATGTTCATGACGTACCTGTATGTCATGGGTCGGGAACACCTTGCCACCCATGACGTACAGGTATGTCATAGGTCGGGAAGGGGTTAATGGTATAGAGAACTGTGTCTAGTGCATTAACTCTGATTTTTTGCCCATTGAAACCAGTAGGCCCATTGTGGTCTATGGGGAAAGCTGCTGAGTTGCCCATAGCAACCAATCAGATCGCTTCTTTCATTTTTGAAAAAGTCTCTGAAAAATGAAGGAAGTAATCTGATTGGTTGCTATGGGCAACTCAGAAACTTTTCCAGGAAAATATGCTGAGTTGCCCATAGCAACCAATCAGATCGCTTCTTTCATTTTGCAAAGGCATTGTGAAAAATGAAAGAAGCAATCTGGTTGCTATGGGCAACTGCACAACTCTTCCTCTACACTGGTCTTAATGAATCTCCCCCATAGAGGGAGATTTATCAAAACCTGCCCAGAGGAAAAGTTTCTGAGTTGCCCATAGCAACCAATCAGATCGCTTCTTTCATTTTTGAAAAAGCCTCTGAAAAATGAAGGATATTTTTGAGATTTTGGAAGCTGGGATACTCACTACACCCATGCATATCTAGATAATTAAGTATGGGGGGAACTTAAATTTATTTTTTAAATCACATGGAGTTTTGACTTTACTTCATTATGGTCGAATAAAGCACTTAAAGAGTTCCTTAAAATTAAAGATTCACTCTTTTGGATGAAAAGGGGCTTATTTATGTAAATCAATTATACGCTTTAGGTCAAATAAAGTCGTTTGAAGAGATAGCCCATAAGTGTGTGGGGGGAAGACAATCACAAACATTGTTTTTTACAAATAAGTAACACAGATCATAAAGCAATAAAAGGAGAGATTGGAGATTTCAGGGATTCTATATATAAGAAAAGTTTAATTAGACTATTTCCTTATGCAAAGTTGCTGTCTGGGCATGCTGGGAGTTGTGGTTCTGCAGCGGTTGGGGGTTCACAGCTTGAAGACCACTGCTATAGAGGGTGCAAATGTATCTGAGCCCTGGAACTCAAATAATGTGAAATATGAGATGATCAAAATGGAGCCCCTGCACTAATTACTTGGGTTCTGAGGTCTGTAAGGTCCATAGTAAAAACATCAGGTTCTGTCTATAGCAGATACTAAATCATGGCAGCTCAAAGAAACAAGCAGTCATTCTGACATGTCACATGTGATGTCATAGACAGCTGGAGGCCTGACATCCCACTGACAGCCGCCCGAGCCTTCAGTCTGTTCCAGTGCGATTAGTGAGAATAGTGAGATTAGCGTCTTCTTTTTCTACTTGTCTGAAATGGAGCTAAAAGGACTGGGGTTCGTCCCCCTCCTGTTGGCGTTTTGGTGTGCGGCCTGGCTTGCCACCAGCTACATCATGACGGTCGTCCTCGGCCATGCAGCCTCGCCACTGATGAGCATCAGGTAAGATAAACAAGCAAATGATTCTTATTTCATGGGTTGGGAGTGAGGAAATATCCATAATAACATTGGTTTCTTTTCCTTCACAGTGACGTGGGAAATGTCTTTCCCGAAAGCATATTATTCAGAATTGGATTTATAGGGACGTCCATTGGCACTTTGGTACTAACCTTTCTTATTTATAAGTATATGGTTATGCATACTGAAGAGTTCAGGGGTCATCAGGTCCTGATCCAGAGGATCCTGCTGGCCATTGTGTGGGCCTCCTGTTTTTCCACAGCTGTTATGCATGTATTGTCCCCCGAAGAATATCCCAGGATACACTTTGTCAGCACGATAATTTCCATTACATGTGAAGCCTTATACTACCTTGGGCAGTCCATCCAGATGTATAAATTACCAGGAGCAAAAAAAGTCATCCACCATAGTAGATGCACCTGCTGTGGCCTGACTTTTGTCTGTGTAGTTTTCTATTTTGGATATGAAACATTAAAGGAATTATTCCATAATGATGAAGACTGGGACGAGATCCGTGAAATCCCCATCATAATCATCGAGTGGGTGATGCTTCTACTGATCCTGATAAACATCGTGACCTATTATTCCACCATGCAGAGGTTATTGTTGACCGTCTCCAGAAACAGCTGCACACTCTCTCTTAGAGTAAAAATTGATGACTTCGGGGTGTAGACCACCACGGGGGCCATCAAGTGGACTTCTGGGAGAGATACTGCACAGGACACGGAAAACATCTAAAGAAGAATAACTGGGGGACTACATATGGTGCCAGTAATCATGACACAATAATATGAGCTGGTGATATTACCTATACAAAAAAAAAAAAAAAAAAAATTATAAAAAAATATTGGTGTGTGAAGTGTAATACCTAGTTAGAAAAACAGAATCAAATTCATCATTATAACCCCCCTCTGCATTACCCTGTTTATTATTTTTCAAGCAAGCACTTTGTTCTAATTCGTCCACTCTCTGGCGTGCTCCTTGTATAAGGGGTTTGGGATACCCTTTTTGTTTAAAACGATCCTCCAGGTTCTCTAGTTGTTGTAGGTATTTTTGTGTGGAAGAACAATTCCTTCGGATTCTTTTCATTTGACCGAATGGAATGTTCTTCTTCCATTATTTAAGATGGCAACTGTTAAAGTCGAGGTATCTGTTTGCATTCACCTCCTTAAAATAGTTGGCAGTATGCGAACAGCCATCCTGAATATAGATATTTAAATCCAGGAACTCACATTTTTTGGGGGACTGATGCAGCGCTGCCTTTGGCAATTTCTGGCTCTGCTATAGCGCTTTTTTTGAGGGGGCGTGTCGGCTGCCCCTTCATCTGGCGGTCAACCTGCGCCGCCGGGACGCAGCGCCGCCGGGACCGCCTGGAGGACGTCGCTCGCAACGGGACCACTCGGGACACCGCATGGTCGGGTAAGTGATGCCGGGGGATGGGTAAGGGACACTTAGCAGAGCGGTGTGTGTCCCGATCCCCGTGATCGGGACTTACACACCGCGCTGCTAAATATTCTGATAGCGAAACGCTGCTATTAGCTAGTCAGAGTTGACCAGCTGATAGCAGCGATCGCTGGGGGGGGGGGGTGGGGGATGAAACCCCCCGTGGTCGCATGGTAAGATGGCTGGCTATCAGTGATAGCCACCATCTTACCGGGCGCTGCGGGATGCCGCGAGTAGCGGCAAAAATGTTCATGACGTACCTGTATGTCATGGGTCGGGAACACCTTGCCACCCATGACGTACAGGTATGTCATAGGTCGGGAAGGGGTTAATGGTATAGAGAACTGTGTCTAGTGCATTAACTCTGATTTTTTGCCCATTGAAACCAGTAGGCCCATTGTGGTCTATGGGGA
This sequence comes from Hyla sarda, assembly GCF_029499605.1. Classification (NCBI taxonomy): domain Eukaryota; kingdom Metazoa; phylum Chordata; class Amphibia; order Anura; family Hylidae; genus Hyla; species Hyla sarda. The sequence goes on from NW_026607602.1 coordinate 33,979, forward strand.
AAGCTGCTGAGTTGCCCATAGCAACCAATCAGATCGCTTCTTTCATTTTTGAAAAAGTCTCTGAAAAATGAAGGAAGTAATCTGATTGGTTGCTATGGGCAACTCAGAAACTTTTCCAGGAAAATATGCTGAGTTGCCCATAGCAACCAATCAGATCGCTTCTTTCATTTTGCAAAGGCATTGTGAAAAATGAAAGAAGCAATCTGGTTGCTATGGGCAACTGCACAACTCTTCCTCTACACTGGTCTTAATGAATCTCCCCCATAGAGGGAGATTTATCAAAACCTGCCCAGAGGAAAAGTTTCTGAGTTGCCCATAGCAACCAATCAGATCGCTTCTTTCATTTTTGAAAAAGCCTCTGAAAAATGAAGGATATTTTTGAGATTTTGGAAGCTGGGATACTCACTACACCCATGCATATCTAGATAATTAAGTATGGGGGGAACTTAAATTTATTTTTTAAATCACATGGAGTTTTGACTTTACTTCATTATGGTCGAATAAAGCACTTAAAGAGTTCCTTAAAATTAAAGATTCACTCTTTTGGATGAAAAGGGGCTTATTTATGTAAATCAATTATACGCTTTAGGTCAAATAAAGTCGTTTGAAGAGATAGCCCATAAGTGTGTGGGGGGAAGACAATCACAAACATTGTTTTTTACAAATAAGTAACACAGATCATAAAGCAATAAAAGGAGAGATTGGAGATTTCAGGGATTCTATATATAAGAAAAGTTTAATTAGACTATTTCCTTATGCAAAGTTGCTGTCTGGGCATGCTGGGAGTTGTGGTTCTGCAGCGGTTGGGGGTTCACAGCTTGAAGACCACTGCTATAGAGGGTGCAAATGTATCTGAGCCCTGGAACTCAAATAATGTGAAATATGAGATGATCAAAATGGAGCCCCTGCACTAATTACTTGGGTTCTGAGGTCTGTAAGGTCCATAGTAAAAACATCAGGTTCTGTCTATAGCAGATACTAAATCATGGCAGCTCAAAGAAACAAGCAGTCATTCTGACATGTCACATGTGATGTCATAGACAGCTGGAGGCCTGACATCCCACTGACAGCCGCCCGAGCCTTCAGTCTGTTCCAGTGCGATTAGTGAGAATAGTGAGATTAGCGTCTTCTTTTTCTACTTGTCTGAAATGGAGCTAAAAGGACTGGGGTTCGTCCCCCTCCTGTTGGCGTTTTGGTGTGCGGCCTGGCTTGCCACCAGCTACATCATGACGGTCGTCCTCGGCCATGCAGCCTCGCCACTGATGAGCATCAGGTAAGATAAACAAGCAAATGATTCTTATTTCATGGGTTGGGAGTGAGGAAATATCCATAATAACATTGGTTTCTTTTCCTTCACAGTGACGTGGGAAATGTCTTTCCCGAAAGCATATTATTCAGAATTGGATTTATAGGGACGTCCATTGGCACTTTGGTACTAACCTTTCTTATTTATAAGTATATGGTTATGCATACTGAAGAGTTCAGGGGTCATCAGGTCCTGATCCAGAGGATCCTGCTGGCCATTGTGTGGGCCTCCTGTTTTTCCACAGCTGTTATGCATGTATTGTCCCCCGAAGAATATCCCAGGATACACTTTGTCAGCACGATAATTTCCATTACATGTGAAGCCTTATACTACCTTGGGCAGTCCATCCAGATGTATAAATTACCAGGAGCAAAAAAAGTCATCCACCATAGTAGATGCACCTGCTGTGGCCTGACTTTTGTCTGTGTAGTTTTCTATTTTGGATATGAAACATTAAAGGAATTATTCCATAATGATGAAGACTGGGACGAGATCCGTGAAATCCCCATCATAATCATCGAGTGGGTGATGCTTCTACTGATCCTGATAAACATCGTGACCTATTATTCCACCATGCAGAGGTTATTGTTGACCGTCTCCAGAAACAGCTGCACACTCTCTCTTAGAGTAAAAATTGATGACTTCGGGGTGTAGACCACCACGGGGGCCATCAAGTGGACTTCTGGGAGAGATACTGCACAGGACACGGAAAACATCTAAAGAAGAATAACTGGGGGACTACATATGGTGCCAGTAATCATGACACAATAATATGAGCTGGTGATATTACCTATACAAAAAAAAAAAAAAAAAAAATTATAAAAAAATATTGGTGTGTGAAGTGTAATACCTAGTTAGAAAAACAGAATCAAATTCATCATTATAACCCCCCTCTGCATTACCCTGTTTATTATTTTTCAAGCAAGCACTTTGTTCTAATTCGTCCACTCTCTGGCGTGCTCCTTGTATAAGGGGTTTGGGATACCCTTTTTGTTTAAAACGATCCTCCAGGTTCTCTAGTTGTTGTAGGTATTTTTGTGTGGAAGAACAATTCCTTCGGATTCTTTTCATTTGACCGAATGGAATGTTCTTCTTCCATTATTTAAGATGGCAACTGTTAAAGTCTTGCATTCACCTCCTTAAAATAGTTGGCAGTATGCGAACAGCCATCCTGAATATAGATATTTAAATCCAGGAACTCACATTTTTTGGGGGACTGATGCAGCGCTGCCTTTGGCAATTTCTGGCTCTGCTATAGCGCTTTTTTTGAGGGGGCGTGTCGGCTGCCCCTTCATCTGGCGGTCAACCTGCGCCGCCGGGACGCAGCGCCGCCGGGACCGCCTGGAGGACGTCGCTCGCAACGGGACCACTCGGGACACCGCATGGTCGGGTAAGTGATGCCGGGGGATGGGTAAGGGACACTTAGCAGAGCGGTGTGTGTCCCGATCCCCGTGATCGGGACTTACACACCGCGCTGCTAAATATTCTGATAGCGAAACGCTGCTATTAGCTAGTCAGAGTTGACCAGCTGATAGCAGCGATCGCTGGGGGGGGGGGGTGGGGGATGAAACCCCCCGTGGTCGCATGGTAAGATGGCTGGCTATCAGTGATAGCCACCATCTTACCGGGCGCTGCGGGATGCCGCGAGTAGCGGCAAAAATGTTCATGACGTACCTGTATGTCATGGGTCGGGAACACCTTGCCACCCATGACGTACAGGTATGTCATAGGTCGGGAAGGGGTTAATGGTATAGAGAACTGTGTCTAGTGCATTAACTCTGATTTTTTGCCCATTGAAACCAGTAGGCCCATTGTGGTCTATGGGGAAAGCTGCTGAGTTGCCCATAGCAACCAATCAGATCGCTTCTTTCATTTTTGAAAAAGTCTCTGAAAAATGAAGGAAGTAATCTGATTGGTTGCTATGGGCAACTCAGAAACTTTTCCAGGAAAATATGCTGAGTTGCCCATAGCAACCAATCAGATCGCTTCTTTCATTTTGCAAAGGCATTGTGAAAAATGAAAGAAGCAATCTGGTTGCTATGGGCAACTGCACAACTCTTCCTCTACACTGGTCTTAATGAATCTCCCCCATAGAGGGAGATTTATCAAAACCTGCCCAGAGGAAAAGTTTCTGAGTTGCCCATAGCAACCAATCAGATCGCTTCTTTCATTTTTGAAAAAGCCTCTGAAAAATGAAGGATATTTTTGAGATTTTGGAAGCTGGGATACTCACTACACCCATGCATATCTAGATAATTAAGTATGGGGGGAACTTAAATTTATTTTTTAAATCACATGGAGTTTTGACTTTACTTCATTATGGTCGAATAAAGCACTTAAAGAGTTCCTTAAAATTAAAGATTCACTCTTTTGGATGAAAAGGGGCTTATTTATGTAAATCAATTATACGCTTTAGGTCAAATAAAGTCGTTTGAAGAGATAGCCCATAAGTGTGTGGGGGGAAGACAATCACAAACATTGTTTTTTACAAATAAGTAACACAGATCATAAAGCAATAAAAGGAGAGATTGGAGATTTCAGGGATTCTATATATAAGAAAAGTTTAATTAGACTATTTCCTTATGCAAAGTTGCTGTCTGGGCATGCTGGGAGTTGTGGTTCTGCAGCGGTTGGGGGTTCACAGCTTGAAGACCACTGCTATAGAGGGTGCAAATGTATCTGAGCCCTGGAACTCAAATAATGTGAAATATGAGATGATCAAAATGGAGCCCCTGCACTAATTACTTGGGTTCTGAGGTCTGTAAGGTCCATAGTAAAAACATCAGGTTCTGTCTATAGCAGATACTAAATCATGGCAGCTCAAAGAAACAAGCAGTCATTCTGACATGTCACATGTGATGTCATAGACAGCTGGAGGCCTGACATCCCACTGACAGCCGCCCGAGCCTTCAGTCTGTTCCAGTGCGATTAGTGAGAATAGTGAGATTAGCGTCTTCTTTTTCTACTTGTCTGAAATGGAGCTAAAAGGACTGGGGTTCGTCCCCCTCCTGTTGGCGTTTTGGTGTGCGGCCTGGCTTGCCACCAGCTACATCATGACGGTCGTCCTCGGCCATGCAGCCTCGCCACTGATGAGCATCAGGTAAGATAAACAAGCAAATGATTCTTATTTCATGGGTTGGGAGTGAGGAAATATCCATAATAACATTGGTTTCTTTTCCTTCACAGTGACGTGGGAAATGTCTTTCCCGAAAGCATATTATTCAGAATTGGATTCATAGGGACGTCCATTGGCACTTTGGTACTAACCTTTCTTATTTATAAGTATATGGTTATGCATACTGAAGAGTTCAGGGGTCATCAGGTCCTGATCCAGAGGATCCTGCTGGCCATTGTGTGGGCCTCCTGTTTTTCCACAGCTGTTATGCATGTATTGTCCCCCGAAGAATATCCCAGGATACACTTTGTCAGCACGATAATTTCCATTACATGTGAAGCCTTATACTACCTTGGGCAGTCCATCCAGATGTATAAATTACCAGGAGCAAAAAAAGTCATCCACCATAGTAGATGCACCTGCTGTGGCCTGACTTTTGTCTGTGTAGTTTTCTATTTTGGATATGAAACATTAAAGGAATTATTCCATAATGATGAAGACTGGGACGAGATCCGTGAAATCCCCATCATAATCATCGAGTGGGTGATGCTTCTACTGATCCTGATAAACATCGTGACCTATTATTCCACCATGCAGAGGTTATTGTTGACCGTCTCCAGAAACAGCTGCACACTCTCTCTTAGAGTAAAAATTGATGACTTCGGGGTGTAGACCACCACGGGGGCCATCAAGTGGACTTCTGGGAGAGATACTGCACAGGACACGGAAAACATCTAAAGAAGAATAACTGGGGGACTACATATGGTGCCAGTAATCATGACACAATAATATGAGCTGGTGATATTACCTATACAAAAAAAAAAAAAAAAAAAATTATAAAAAAATATTGGTGTGTGAAGTGTAATACCTAGTTAGAAAAACAGAATCAAATTCATCATTATAACCCCCCTCTGCATTACCCTGTTTATTATTTTTCAAGCAAGCACTTTGTTCTAATTCGTCCACTCTCTGGCGTGCTCCTTGTATAAGGGGTTTGGGATACCCTTTTTGTTTAAAACGATCCTCCAGGTTCTCTAGTTGTTGTAGGTATTTTTGTGTGGAAGAACAATTCCTTCGGATTCTTTTCATTTGACCGAATGGAATGTTTTCTTCCATTATTTAAGATGGCAACTGTTAAAGTCTTGCATTCACCTCCTTAAAATAGTTGGCAGTATGCGAACAGCCATCCTGAATATAGATATTTAAATCCAGGAACTCACATTTTTTGGGGGACTGATGCAGCGCTGCCTTTGGCAATTTCTGGCTCTGCTATAGCGCTTTTTTTGAGGGGGCGTGTCGGCTGCCCCTTCATCTGGCGGTCAACCTGCGCCGCCGGGACGCAGCGCCGCCGGGACCGCCTGGAGGACGTCGCTCGCAACGGGACCACTCGGGACACCGCATGGTCGGGTAAGTGATGCCGGGGGATGGGTAAGGGACACTTAGCAGAGCGGTGTGTGTCCCGATCCCCGTGATCGGGACTTACACACCGCGCTGCTAAATATTCTGATAGCGAAACGCTGCTATTAGCTAGTCAGAGTTGACCAGCTGATAGCAGCGATCGCTGGGGGGGGGGGGTGGGGGATGAAACCCCCCGTGGTCGCATGGTAAGATGGCTGGCTATCAGTGATAGCCACCATCTTACCGGGCGCTGCGGGATGCCGCAAGTAGCGGCAAAAATGTTCATGACGTACCTGTATGTCATGGGTCGGGAACACCTTGCCACCCATGACGTACAGGTATGTCATAGGTCGGGAAGGGGTTAATGGTATAGAGAACTGTGTCTAGTGCATTAACTCTGATTTTTTGCCCATTGAAACCAGTAGGCCCATTGTGGTCTATGGGGAAAGCTGCTGAGTTGCCCATAGCAACCAATCAGATCGCTTCTTTCATTTTTGAAAAAGTCTCTGAAAAATGAAGGAAGTAATCTGATTGGTTGCTATGGGCAACTCAGAAACTTTTCCAGGAAAATATGCTGAGTTGCCCATAGCAACCAATCAGATCGCTTCTTTCATTTTGCAAAGGCATTGTGAAAAATGAAAGAAGCAATCTGGTTGCTATGGGCAACTGCACAACTCTTCCTCTACACTGGTCTTAATGAATCTCCCCCATAGAGGGAGATTTATCAAAACCTGCCCAGAGGAAAAGTTTCTGAGTTGCCCATAGCAACCAATCAGATCGCTTCTTTCATTTTTGAAAAAGCCTCTGAAAAATGAAGGATATTTTTGAGATTTTGGAAGCTGGGATACTCACTACACCCATGCATATCTAGATAATTAAGTATGGGGGGAACTTAAATTTATTTTTTAAATCACATGGAGTTTTGACTTTACTTCATTATGGTCGAATAAAGCACTTAAAGAGTTCCTTAAAATTAAAGATTCACTCTTTTGGATGAAAAGGGGCTTATTTATGTAAATCAATTATACGCTTTAGGTCAAATAAAGTCGTTTGAAGAGATAGCCCATAAGTGTGTGGGGGGAAGACAATCACAAACATTGTTTTTTACAAATAAGTAACACAGATCATAAAGCAATAAAAGGAGAGATTGGAGATTTCAGGGATTCTATATATAAGAAAAGTTTAATTAGACTATTTCCTTATGCAAAGTTGCTGTCTGGGCATGCTGGGAGTTGTGGTTCTGCAGCGGTTGGGGGTTCACAGCTTGAAGACCACTGCTATAGAGGGTGCAAATGTATCTGAGCCCTGGAACTCAAATAATGTGAAATATGAGATGATCAAAATGGAGCCCCTGCACTAATTACTTGGGTTCTGAGGTCTGTAAGGTCCATAGTAAAAACATCAGGTTCTGTCTATAGCAGATACTAAATCATGGCAGCTCAAAGAAACAAGCAGTCATTCTGACATGTCACATGTGATGTCATAGACAGCTGGAGGCCTGACATCCCACTGACAGCCGCCCGAGCCTTCAGTCTGTTCCAGTGCGATTAGTGAGAATAGTGAGATTAGCGTCTTCTTTTTCTACTTGTCTGAAATGGAGCTAAAAGGACTGGGGTTCGTCCCCCTCCTGTTGGCGTTTTGGTGTGCGGCCTGGCTTGCCACCAGCTACATCATGACGGTCGTCCTCGGCCATGCAGCCTCGCCACTGATGAGCATCAGGTAAGATAAACAAGCAAATGATTCTTATTTCATGGGTTGGGAGTGAGGAAATATCCATAATAACATTGGTTTCTTTTCCTTCACAGTGACGTGGGAAATGTCTTTCCCGAAAGCATATTATTCAGAATTGGATTTATAGGGACGTCCATTGGCACTTTGGTACTAACCTTTCTTATTTATAAGTATATGGTTATGCATACTGAAGAGTTCAGGGGTCATCAGGTCCTGATCCAGAGGATCCTGCTGGCCATTGTGTGGGCCTCCTGTTTTTCCACAGCTGTTATGCATGTATTGTCCCCCGAAGAATATCCCAGGATACACTTTGTCAGCACGATAATTTCCATTACATGTGAAGCCTTATACTACCTTGGGCAGTCCATCCAGATGTATAAATTACCAGGAGCAAAAAAAGTCATCCACCATAGTAGATGCACCTGCTGTGGCCTGACTTTTGTCTGTGTAGTTTTCTATTTTGGATATGAAACATTAAAGGAATTATTCCATAATGATGAAGACTGGGACGAGATCCGTGAAATCCCCATCATAATCATCGAGTGGGTGATGCTTCTACTGATCCTGATAAACATCGTGACCTATTATTCCACCATGCAGAGGTTATTGTTGACCGTCTCCAGAAACAGCTGCACACTCTCTCTTAGAGTAAAAATTGATGACTTCGGGGTGTAGACCACCACGGGGGCCATCAAGTGGACTTCTGGGAGAGATACTGCACAGGACACGGAAAACATCTAAAGAAGAATAACTGGGGGACTACATATGGTGCCAGTAATCATGACACAATAATATGAGCTGGTGATATTACCTATACAAAAAAAAAAATTATAAAAAAATATTGGTGTGTGAAGTGTAATACCTAGTTAGAAAAACAGAATCAAATTCATCATTATAACCCCCCTCTGCATTACCCTGTTTATTATTTTTCAAGCAAGCACTTTGTTCTAATTCGTCCACTCTCTGGCGTGCTCCTTGTATAAGGGGTTTGGGATACCCTTTTTGTTTAAAACGATCCTCCAGGTTCTCTAGTTGTTGTAGGTATTTTTGTGTGGAAGAACAATTCCTTCGGATTCTTTTCATTTGACCGAATGGAATGTTCTTCTTCCATTATTTAAGATGGCAACTGTTAAAGTCGAGGTATCTGTTTGCATTCACCTCCTTAAAATAGTTGGCAGTATGCGAACAGCCATCCTGAATATAGATATTTAAATCCAGGAACTCACATTTTTTGGGGGACTGATGCAGCGCTGCCTTTGGCAATTTCTGGCTCTGCTATAGCGCTTTTTTTGAGGGGGCGTGTCGGCTGCCCCTTCATCTGGCGGTCAACCTGCGCCGCCGGGACGCAGCGCCGCCGGGACCGCCTGGAGGACGTCGCTCGCAACGGGACCACTCGGGACACCGCATGGTCGGGTAAGTGATGCCGGGGGATGGGTAAGGGACACTTAGCAGAGCGGTGTGTGTCCCGATCCCCGTGATCGGGACTTACACACCGCGCTGCTAAATATTCTGATAGCGAAACGCTGCTATTAGCTAGTCAGAGTTGACCAGCTGATAGCAGCGATCGCTGGGGGGGGGGGGTGGGGGATGAAACCCCCCGTGGTCGCATGGTAAGATGGCTGGCTATCAGTGATAGCCACCATCTTACCGGGCGCTGCGGGATGCCGCGAGTAGCGGCAAAAATGTTCATGACGTACCTGTATGTCATGGGTCGGGAACACCTTGCCACCCATGACGTACAGGTATGTCATAGGTCGGGAAGGGGTTAATGGTATAGAGAACTGTGTCTAGTGCATTAACTCTGATTTTTTGCCCATTGAAACCAGTAGGCCCATTGTGGTCTATGGGGAAAGCTGCTGAGTTGCCCATAGCAACCAATCAGATCGCTTCTTTCATTTTTGAAAAAGTCTCTGAAAAATGAAGGAAGTAATCTGATTGGTTGCTATGGGCAACTCAGAAACTTTTCCAGGAAAATATGCTGAGTTGCCCATAGCAACCAATCAGATCGCTTCTTTCATTTTGCAAAGGCATTGTGAAAAATGAAAGAAGCAATCTGGTTGCTATGGGCAACTGCACAACTCTTCCTCTACACTGGTCTTAATGAATCTCCCCCATAGAGGGAGATTTATCAAAACCTGCCCAGAGGAAAAGTTTCTGAGTTGCCCATAGCAACCAATCAGATCGCTTCTTTCATTTTTGAAAAAGCCTCTGAAAAATGAAGGATATTTTTGAGATTTTGGAAGCTGGGATACTCACTACACCCATGCATATCTAGATAATTAAGTATGGGGGGAACTTAAATTTATTTTTTAAATCACATGGAGTTTTGACTTTACTTCATTATGGTCGAATAAAGCACTTAAAGAGTTCCTTAAAATTAAAGATTCACTCTTTTGGATGAAAAGGGGCTTATTTATGTAAATCAATTATACGCTTTAGGTCAAATAAAGTCGTTTGAAGAGATAGCCCATAAGTGTGTGGGGGGAAGACAATCACAAACATTGTTTTTTACAAATAAGTAACACAGATCATAAAGCAATAAAAGGAGAGATTGGAGATTTCAGGGATTCTATATATAAGAAAAGTTTAATTAGACTATTTCCTTATGCAAAGTTGCTGTCTGGGCATGCTGGGAGTTGTGGTTCTGCAGCGGTTGGGGGTTCACAGCTTGAAGACCACTGCTATAGAGGGTGCAAATGTATCTGAGCCCTGGAACTCAAATAATGTGAAATATGAGATGATCAAAATGGAGCCCCTGCACTAATTACTTGGGTTCTGAGGTCTGTAAGGTCCATAGTAAAAACATCAGGTTCTGTCTATAGCAGATACTAAATCATGGCAGCTCAAAGAAACAAGCAGTCATTCTGACATGTCACATGTGATGTCATAGACAGCTGGAGGCCTGACATCCCACTGACAGCCGCCCGAGCCTTCAGTCTGTTCCAGTGCGATTAGTGAGAATAGTGAGATTAGCGTCTTCTTTTTCTACTTGTCTGAAATGGAGCTAAAAGGACTGGGGTTCGTCCCCCTCCTGTTGGCGTTTTGGTGTGCGGCCTGGCTTGCCACCAGCTACATCATGACGGTCGTCCTCGGCCATGCAGCCTCGCCACTGATGAGCATCAGGTAAGATAAACAAGCAAATGATTCTTATTTCATGGGTTGGGAGTGAGGAAATATCCATAATAACATTGGTTTCTTTTCCTTCACAGTGACGTGGGAAATGTCTTTCCCGAAAGCATATTATTCAGAATTGGATTTATAGGGACGTCCATTGGCACTTTGGTACTAACCTTTCTTATTTATAAGTATATGGTTATGCATACTGAAGAGTTCAGGGGTCATCAGGTCCTGATCCAGAGGATCCTGCTGGCCATTGTGTGGGCCTCCTGTTTTTCCACAGCTGTTATGCATGTATTGTCCCCCGAAGAATATCCCAGGATACACTTTGTCAGCACGATAATTTCCATTACATGTGAAGCCTTATACTACCTTGGGCAGTCCATCCAGATGTATAAATTACCAGGAGCAAAAAAAGTCATCCACCATAGTAGATGCACCTGCTGTGGCCTGACTTTTGTCTGTGTAGTTTTCTATTTTGGATATGAAACATTAAAGGAATTATTCCATAATGATGAAGACTGGGACGAGATCCGTGAAATCCCCATCATAATCATCGAGTGGGTGATGCTTCTACTGATCCTGATAAACATCGTGACCTATTATTCCACCATGCAGAGGTTATTGTTGACCGTCTCCAGAAACAGCTGCACACTCTCTCTTAGAGTAAAAATTGATGACTTCGGGGTGTAGACCACCACGGGGGCCATCAAGTGGACTTCTGGGAGAGATACTGCACAGGACACGGAAAACATCTAAAGAAGAATAACTGGGGGACTACATATGGTGCCAGTAATCATGACACAATAATATGAGCTGGTGATATTACCTATACAAAAAAAAAAAAAAAAAATAATTATAAAAAAATATTGGTGTGTGAAGTGTAATACCTAGTTAGAAAAACAGAATCAAATTCATCATTATAACCCCCCTCTGCATTACCCTGTTTATTATTTTTCAAGCAAGCACTTTGTTCTAATTCGTCCACTCTCTGGCGTGCTCCTTGTATAAGGGGTTTGGGATACCCTTTTTGTTTAAAACGATCCTCCAGGTTCTCTAGTTGTTGTAGGTATTTTTGTGTGGAAGAACAATTCCTTCGGATTCTTTTCATTTGACCGAATGGAATGTTCTTCTTCCATTATTTAAGATGGCAACTGTTAAAGTCGAGGTATCTGTTTGCATTCACCTCCTTAAAATAGTTGGCAGTATGCGAACAGCCATCCTGAATATAGATATTTAAATCCAGGAACTCACATTTTTTGGGGGACTGATGCAGCGCTGCCTTTGGCAATTTCTGGCTCTGCTATAGCGCTTTTTTTGAGGGGGCGTGTCGGCTGCCCCTTCATCTGGCGGTCAACCTGCGCCGCCGGGACGCAGCGCCGCCGGGACCGCCTGGAGGACGTCGCTCGCAACGGGACCACTCGGGACACCGCATGGTCGGGTAAGTGATGCCGGGGGATGGGTAAGGGACACTTAGCAGAGCGGTGTGTGTCCCGATCCCCGTGATCGGGACTTACACACCGCGCTGCTAAATATTCTGATAGCGAAACGCTGCTATTAGCTAGTCAGAGTTGACCAGCTGATAGCAGCGATCGCTGGGGGGGGGGGGGGGGGATGAAACCCCCCGTGGTCGCATGGTAAGATGGCTGGCTATCAGTGATAGCCACCATCTTACCGGGCGCTGCGGGATGCCGCGAGTAGCGGCAAAAATGTTCATGACGTACCTGTATGTCATGGGTCGGGAACACCTTGCCACCCATGACGTACAGGTATGTCATAGGTCGGGAAGGGGTTAATGGTATAGAGAACTGTGTCTAGTGCATTAACTCTGATTTTTTGCCCATTGAAACCAGTAGGCCCATTGTGGTCTATGGGGAAAGCTGCTGAGTTGCCCATAGCAACCAATCAGATCGCTTCTTTCATTTTTGAAAAAGTCTCTGAAAAATGAAGGAAGTAATCTGATTGGTTGCTATGGGCAACTCAGAAACTTTTCCAGGAAAATATGCTGAGTTGCCCATAGCAACCAATCAGATCGCTTCTTTCATTTTGCAAAGGCATTGTGAAAAATGAAAGAAGCAATCTGGTTGCTATGGGCAACTGCACAACTCTTCCTCTACACTGGTCTTAATGAATCTCCCCCATAGAGGGAGATTTATCAAAACCTGCCCAGAGGAAAAGTTTCTGAGTTGCCCATAGCAACCAATCAGATCGCTTCTTTCATTTTTGAAAAAGCCTCTGAAAAATGAAGGATATTTTTGAGATTTTGGAAGCTGGGATACTCACTACACCCATGCATATCTAGATCATTAAGTATGGGGGGAACTTAAATTTATTTTTTAAATCACATGGAGTTTTGACTTTACTTCATTATGGTCGAATAAAGCACTTAAAGAGTTCCTTAAAATTAAAGATTCACTCTTTTGGATGAAAAGGGGCTTATTTATGTAAATCAATTATACGCTTTAGGTCAAATAAAGTCGTTTGAAGAGATAGCCCATAAGTGTGTGGGGGGAAGACAATCACAAACATTGTTTTTTACAAATAAGTAACACAGATCATAAAGCAATAAAAGGAGAGATTGGAGATTTCAGGGATTCTATATATAAGAAAAGTTTAATTAGACTATTTCCTTATGCAAAGTTGCTGTCTGGGCATGCTGGGAGTTGTGGTTCTGCAGCGGTTGGGGGTTCACAGCTTGAAGACCACTGCTATAGAGGGTGCAAATGTATCTGAGCCCTGGAACTCAAATAATGTGAAATATGAGATGATCAAAATGGAGCCCCTGCACTAATTACTTGGGTTCTGAGGTCTGTAAGGTCCATAGTAAAAACATCAGGTTCTGTCTATAGCAGATACTAAATCATGGCAGCTCAAAGAAACAAGCAGTCATTCTGACATGTCACATGTGATGTCATAGACAGCTGGAGGCCTGACATCCCACTGACAGCCGCCCGAGCCTTCAGTCTGTTCCAGTGCGATTAGTGAGAATAGTGAGATTAGCGTCTTCTTTTTCTACTTGTCTGAAATGGAGCTAAAAGGACTGGGGTTCGTCCCCCTCCTGTTGGCGTTTTGGTGTGCGGCCTGGCTTGCCACCAGCTACATCATGACGGTCGTCCTCGGCCATGCAGCCTCGCCACTGATGAGCATCAGGTAAGATAAACAAGCAAATGATTCTTATTTCATGGGTTAGGAGTGAGGAAATATCCATAATAACATTGGTTTCTTTTCCTTCACAGTGACGTGGGAAATGTCTTTCCCGAAAGCATATTATTCAGAATTGGATTTATAGGGACGTCCATTGGCACTTTGGTACTAACCTTTCTTATTTATAAGTATATGGTTATGCATACTGAAGAGTTCAGGGGTCATCAGGTCCTGATCCAGAGGATCCTGCTGGCCATTGTGTGGGCCTCCTGTTTTTCCACAGCTGTTATGCATGTATTGTCCCCCGAAGAATATCCCAGGATACACTTTGTCAGCACGATAATTTCCATTACATGTGAAGCCTTATACTACCTTGGGCAGTCCATCCAGATGTATAAATTACCAGGAGCAAAAAAAGTCATCCACCATAGTAGATGCACCTGCTGTGGCCTGACTTTTGTCTGTGTAGTTTTCTATTTTGGATATGAAACATTAAAGGAATTATTCCATAATGATGAAGACTGGGACGAGATCCGTGAAATCCCCATCATAATCATCGAGTGGGTGATGCTTCTACTGATCCTGATAAACATCGTGACCTATTATTCCACCATGCAGAGGTTATTGTTGACCGTCTCCAGAAACAGCTGCACACTCTCTCTTAGAGTAAAAATTGATGACTTCGGGGTGTAGACCACCACGGGGGCCATCAAGTGGACTTCTGGGAGAGATACTGCACAGGACACGGAAAACATCTAAAGAAGAATAACTGGGGGACTACATATGGTGCCAGTAATCATGACACAATAATATGAGCTGGTGATATTACCTATACAAAAAAAAAAAAAAAAAAAATTATAAAAAAATATTGGTGTGTGAAGTGTAATACCTAGTTAGAAAAACAGAATCAAATTCATCATTATAACCCCCCTCTGCATTACCCTGTTTATTATTTTTCAAGCAAGCACTTTGTTCTAATTCGTCCACTCTCTGGCGTGCTCCTTGTATAAGGGGTTTGGGATACCCTTTTTGTTTAAAACGATCCTCCAGGTTCTCTAGTTGTTGTAGGTATTTTTGTGTGGAAGAACAATTCCTTCGGATTCTTTTCATTTGACCGAATGGAATGTTCTTCTTCCATTATTTAAGATGGCAACTGTTAAAGTCGAGGTATCTGTTTGCATTCACCTCCTTAAAATAGTTGGCAGTATGCGAACAGCCATCCTGAATATAGATATTTAAATCCAGGAACTCACATTTTTTGGGGGACTGATGCAGCGCTGCCTTTGGCAATTTCTGGCTCTGCTATAGCGCTTTTTTTGAGGGGGCGTGTCGGCTGCCCCTTCATCTGGCGGTCAACCTGCGCCGCCGGGACGCAGCGCCGCCGGGACCGCCTGGAGGACGTCGCTCGCAACGGGACCACTCGGGACACCGCATGGTCGGGTAAGTGATGCCGGGGGATGGGTAAGGGACACTTAGCAGAGCGGTGTGTGTCCCGATCCCCGTGATCGGGACTTACACACCGCGCTGCTAAATATTCTGATAGCGAAACGCTGCTATTAGCTAGTCAGAGTTGACCAGCTGATAGCAGCGATCGCTGGGGGGGGGGGTGGGGGATGAAACCCCCCGTGGTCGCATGGTAAGATGGCTGGCTATCAGTGATAGCCACCATCTTACCGGGCGCTGCGGGATGCCGCGAGTAGCGGCAAAAATGTTCATGACGTACCTGTATGTCATGGGTCGGGAACACCTTGCCACCCATGACGTACAGGTATGTCATAGGTCGGGAAGGGGTTAATGGTATAGAGAACTGTGTCTAGTGCATTAACTCTGATTTTTTGCCCATTGAAACCAGTAGGCCCATTGTGGTCTATGGGGAAAGCTGCTGAGTTGCCCATAGCAACCAATCAGATCGCTTCTTTCATTTTTGAAAAAGTCTCTGAAAAATGAAGGAAGTAATCTGATTGGTTGCTATGGGCAACTCAGAAACTTTTCCAGGAAAATATGCTGAGTTGCCCATAGCAACCAATCAGATCGCTTCTTTCATTTTGCAAAGGCATTGTGAAAAATGAAAGAAGCAATCTGGTTGCTATGGGCAACTGCACAACTCTTCCTCTACACTGGTCTTAATGAATCTCCCCCATAGAGGGAGATTTATCAAAACCTGCCCAGAGGAAAAGTTTCTGAGTTGCCCATAGCAACCAATCAGATCGCTTCTTTCATTTTTGAAAAAGCCTCTGAAAAATGAAGGATATTTTTGAGATTTTGGAAGCTGGGATACTCACTACACCCATGCATATCTAGATAATTAAGTATGGGGGGAACTTAAATTTATTTTTTAAATCACATGGAGTTTTGACTTTACTTCATTATGGTCGAATAAAGCACTTAAAGAGTTCCTTAAAATTAAAGATTCACTCTTTTGGATGAAAAGGGGCTTATTTATGTAAATCAATTATACGCTTTAGGTCAAATAAAGTCGTTTGAAGAGATAGCCCATAAGTGTGTGGGGGGAAGACAATCACAAACATTGTTTTTTACAAATAAGTAACACAGATCATAAAGCAATAAAAGGAGAGATTGGAGATTTCAGGGATTCTATATATAAGAAAAGTTTAATTAGACTATTTCCTTATGCAAAGTTGCTGTCTGGGCATGCTGGGAGTTGTGGTTCTGCAGCGGTTGGGGGTTCACAGCTTGAAGACCACTGCTATAGAGGGTGCAAATGTATCTGAGCCCTGGAACTCAAATAATGTGAAATATGAGATGATCAAAATGGAGCCCCTGCACTAATTACTTGGGTTCTGAGGTCTGTAAGGTCCATAGTAAAAACATCAGGTTCTGTCTATAGCAGATACTAAATCATGGCAGCTCAAAGAAACAAGCAGTCATTCTGACATGTCACATGTGATGTCATAGACAGCTGGAGGCCTGACATCCCACTGACAGCCGCCCGAGCCTTCAGTCTGTTCCAGTGCGATTAGTGAGAATAGTGAGATTAGCGTCTTCTTTTTCTACTTGTCTGAAATGGAGCTAAAAGGACTGGGGTTCGTCCCCCTCCTGTTGGCGTTTTGGTGTGCGGCCTGGCTTGCCACCAGCTACATCATGGCGGTCGTCCTCGGCCATGCAGCCTCGCCACTGATGAGCATCAGGTAAGATAAACAAGCAAATGATTCTTATTTCATGGGTTGGGAGTGAGGAAATATCCATAATAACATTGGTTTCTTTTCCTTCACAGTGACGTGGGAAATGTCTTTCCCGAAAGCATATTATTCAGAATTGGATTTATAGGGACGTCCATTGGCACTTTGGTACTAACCTTTCTTATTTATAAGTATATGGTTATGCATACTGAAGAGTTCAGGGGTCATCAGGTCCTGATCCAGAGGATCCTGCTGGCCATTGTGTGGGCCTCCTGTTTTTCCACAGCTGTTATGCATGTATTGTCCCCCGAAGAATATCCCAGGATACACTTTGTCAGCACGATAATTTCCATTACATGTGAAGCCTTATACTACCTTGGGCAGTCCATCCAGATGTATAAATTACCAGGAGCAAAAAAAGTCATCCACCATAGTAGATGCACCTGCTGTGGCCTGACTTTTGTCTGTGTAGTTTTCTATTTTGGATATGAAACATTAAAGGAATTATTCCATAATGATGAAGACTGGGACGAGATCCGTGAAATCCCCATCATAATCATCGAGTGGGTGATGCTTCTACTGATCCTGATAAACATCGTGACCTATTATTCCACCATGCAGAGGTTATTGTTGACCGTCTCCAGAAACAGCTGCACACTCTCTCTTAGAGTAAAAATTGATGACTTCGGGGTGTAGACCACCACGGGGGCCATCAAGTGGACTTCTGGGAGAGATACTGCACAGGACACGGAAAACATCTAAAGAAGAATAACTGGGGGACTACATATGGTGCCAGTAATCATGACACAATAATATGAGCTGGTGATATTACCTATACAAAAAAAAAAAAAAAAAAAATTATAAAAAAATATTGGTGTGTGAAGTGTAATACCTAGTTAGAAAAACAGAATCAAATTCATCATTATAACCCCCCTCTGCATTACCCTGTTTATTATTTTTCAAGCAAGCACTTTGTTCTAATTCGTCCACTCTCTGGCGTGCTCCTTGTATAAGGGGTTTGGGATACCCTTTTTGTTTAAAACGATCCTCCAGGTTCTCTAGTTGTTGTAGGTATTTTTGTGTGGAAGAACAATTCCTTCGGATTCTTTTCATTTGACCGAATGGAATGTTCTTCTTCCATTATTTAAGATGGCAACTGTTAAAGTCGAGGTATCTGTTTGCATTCACCTCCTTAAAATAGTTGGCAGTATGCGAACAGCCATCCTGAATATAGATATTTAAATCCAGGAACTCACATTTTTTGGGGGACTGATGCAGCGCTGCCTTTGGCAATTTCTGGCTCTGCTATAGCGCTTTTTTTGAGGGGGCGTGTCGGCTGCCCCTTCATCTGGCGGTCAACCTGCGCCGCCGGGACGCAGCGCCGCCGGGACCGCCTGGAGGACGTCGCTCGCAACGGGACCACTCGGGACACCGCATGGTCGGGTAAGTGATGCCGGGGGATGGGTAAGGGACACTTAGCAGAGCGGTGTGTGTCCCGATCCCCGTGATCGGGACTTACACACCGCGCTGCTAAATATTCTGATAGCGAAACGCTGCTATTAGCTAGTCAGAGTTGACCAGCTGATAGCAGCGATCGCTGGGGGGGGGGGTGGGGGATGAAACCCCCCGTGGTCGCATGGTAAGATGGCTGGCTATCAGTGATAGCCACCATCTTACCGGGCGCTGCGGGATGCCGCGAGTAGCGGCAAAAATGTTCATGACGTACCTGTATGTCATGGGTCGGGAACACCTTGCCACCCATGACGTACAGGTATGTCATAGGTCGGGAAGGGGTTAATGGTATAGAGAACTGTGTCTAGTGCATTAACTCTGATTTTTTGCCCATTGAAACCAGTAGGCCCATTGTGGTCTATGGGGAAAGCTGCTGAGTTGCCCATAGCAACCAATCAGATCGCTTCTTTCATTTTTGAAAAAGTCTCTGAAAAATGAAGGAAGTAATCTGATTGGTTGCTATGGGCAACTCAGAAACTTTTCCAGGAAAATATGCTGAGTTGCCCATAGCAACCAATCAGATCGCTTCTTTCATTTTGCAAAGGCATTGTGAAAAATGAAAGAAGCAATCTGGTTGCTATGGGCAACTGCACAACTCTTCCTCTACACTGGTCTTAATGAATCTCCCCCATAGAGGGAGATTTATCAAAACCTGCCCAGAGGAAAAGTTTCTGAGTTGCCCATAGCAACCAATCAGATCGCTTCTTTCATTTTTGAAAAAGCCTCTGAAAAATGAAGGATATTTTTGAGATTTTGGAAGCTGGGATACTCACTACACCCATGCATATCTAGATAATTAAGTATGGGGGGAACTTAAATTTATTTTTTAAATCACATGGAGTTTTGACTTTACTTCATTATGGTCGAATAAAGCACTTAAAGAGTTCCTTAAAATTAAAGATTCACTCTTTTGGATGAAAAGGGGCTTATTTATGTAAATCAATTATACGCTTTAGGTCAAATAAAGTCGTTTGAAGAGATAGCCCATAAGTGTGTGGGGGGAAGACAATCACAAACATTGTTTTTTACAAATAAGTAACACAGATCATAAAGCAATAAAAGGAGAGATTGGAGATTTCAGGGATTCTATATATAAGAAAAGTTTAATTAGACTATTTCCTTATGCAAAGTTGCTGTCTGGGCATGCTGGGAGTTGTGGTTCTGCAGCGGTTGGGGGTTCACAGCTTGAAGACCACTGCTATAGAGGGTGCAAATGTATCTGAGCCCTGGAACTCAAATAATGTGAAATATGAGATGATCAAAATGGAGCCCCTGCACTAATTACTTGGGTTCTGAGGTCTGTAAGGTCCATAGTAAAAACATCAGGTTCTGTCTATAGCAGATACTAAATCATGGCAGCTCAAAGAAACAAGCAGTCATTCTGACATGTCACATGTGATGTCATAGACAGCTGGAGGCCTGACATCCCACTGACAGCCGCCCGAGCCTTCAGTCTGTTCCAGTGCGATTAGTGAGAATAGTGAGATTAGCGTCTTCTTTTTCTACTTGTCTGAAATGGAGCTAAAAGGACTGGGGTTCGTCCCCCTCCTGTTGGCGTTTTGGTGTGCGGCCTGGCTTGCCACCAGCTACATCATGACGGTCGTCCTCGGCCATGCAGCCTCGCCACTGATGAGCATCAGGTAAGATAAACAAGCAAATGATTCTTATTTCATGGGTTGGGAGTGAGGAAATATCCATAATAACATTGGTTTCTTTTCCTTCACAGTGACGTGGGAAATGTCTTTCCCGAAAGCATATTATTCAGAATTGGATTCATAGGGACGTCCATTGGCACTTTGGTACTAACCTTTCTTATTTATAAGTATATGGTTATGCATACTGAAGAGTTCAGGGGTCATCAGGTCCTGATCCAGAGGATCCTGCTGGCCATTGTGTGGGCCTCCTGTTTTTCCACAGCTGTTATGCATGTATTGTCCCCCGAAGAATATCCCAGGATACACTTTGTCAGCACGATAATTTCCATTACATGTGAAGCCTTATACTACCTTGGGCAGTCCATCCAGATGTATAAATTACCAGGAGCAAAAAAAGTCATCCACCATAGTAGATGCACCTGCTGTGGCCTGACTTTTGTCTGTGTAGTTTTCTATTTTGGATATGAAACATTAAAGGAATTATTCCATAATGATGAAGACTGGGACGAGATCCGTGAAATCCCCATCATAATCATCGAGTGGGTGATGCTTCTACTGATCCTGATAAACATCGTGACCTATTATTCCACCATGCAGAGGTTATTGTTGACCGTCTCCAGAAACAGCTGCACACTCTCTCTTAGAGTAAAAATTGATGACTTCGGGGTGTAGACCACCACGGGGGCCATCAAGTGGACTTCTGGGAGAGATACTGCACAGGACACGGAAAACATCTAAAGAAGAATAACTGGGGGACTACATATGGTGCCAGTAATCATGACACAATAATATGAGCTGGTGATATTACCTATACAAAAAAAAAAAAAAAAAAAATTATAAAAAAATATTGGTGTGTGAAGTGTAATACCTAGTTAGAAAAACAGAATCAAATTCATCATTATAACCCCCCTCTGCATTACCCTGTTTATTATTTTTCAAGCAAGCACTTTGTTCTAATTCGTCCACTCTCTGGCGTGCTCCTTGTATAAGGGGTTTGGGATACCCTTTTTGTTTAAAACGATCCTCCAGGTTCTCTAGTTGTTGTAGGTATTTTTGTGTGGAAGAACAATTCCTTCGGATTCTTTTCATTTGACCGAATGGAATGTTCTTCTTCCATTATTTAAGATGGCAACTGTTAAAGTCGAGGTATCTGTTTGCATTCACCTCCTTAAAATAGTTGGCAGTATGCGAACAGCCATCCTGAATATAGATATTTAAATCCAGGAACTCACATTTTTTGGGGGACTGATGCAGCGCTGCCTTTGGCAATTTCTGGCTCTGCTATAGCGCTTTTTTTGAGGGGGCGTGTCGGCTGCCCCTTCATCTGGCGGTCAACCTGCGCCGCCGGGACGCAGCGCCGCCGGGACCGCCTGGAGGACGTCGCTCGCAACAGGACCACTCGGGACACCGCATGGTCGGGTAAGTGATGCCGGGGGATGGGTAAGGGACACTTAGCAGAGCGGTGTGTGTCCCGATCCCCGTGATCGGGACTTACACACCGCGCTGCTAAATATTCTGATAGCGAAACGCTGCTATTAGCTAGTCAGAGTTGACCAGCTGATAGCAGCGATCGCTGGGGGGGGGGGGTGGGGGATGAAACCCCCCGTGGTCGCATGGTAAGATGGCTGGCTATCAGTGATAGCCACCATCTTACCGGGCGCTGCGGGATGCCGCGAGTAGCGGCAAAAATGTTCATGACGTACCTGTATGTCATGGGTCGGGAACACCTTGCCACCCATGACGTACAGGTATGTCATAGGTCGGGAAGGGGTTAATGGTATAGAGAACTGTGTCTAGTGCATTAACTCTGATTTTTTGCCCATTGAAACCAGTAGGCCCATTGTGGTCTATGGGGAAAGCTGCTGAGTTGCCCATAGCAACCAATCAGATCGCTTCTTTCATTTTTGAAAAAGTCTCTGAAAAATGAAGGAAGTAATCTGATTGGTTGCTATGGGCAACTCAGAAACTTTTCCAGGAAAATATGCTGAGTTGCCCATAGCAACCAATCAGATCGCTTCTTTCATTTTGCAAAGGCATTGTGAAAAATGAAAGAAGCAATCTGGTTGCTATGGGCAACTGCACAACTCTTCCTCTACACTGGTCTTAATGAATCTCCCCCATAGAGGGAGATTTATCAAAACCTGCCCAGAGGAAAAGTTTCTGAGTTGCCCATAGCAACCAATCAGATCGCTTCTTTCATTTTTGAAAAAGCCTCTGAAAAATGAAGGATATTTTTGAGATTTTGGAAGCTGGGATACTCACTACACCCATGCATATCTAGATAATTAAGTATGGGGGGAACTTAAATTTATTTTTTAAATCACATGGAGTTTTGACTTTACTTCATTATGGTCGAATAAAGCACTTAAAGAGTTCCTTAAAATTAAAGATTCACTCTTTTGGATGAAAAGGGGCTTATTTATGTAAATCAATTATACGCTTTAGGTCAAATAAAGTCGTTTGAAGAGATAGCCCATAAGTGTGTGGGGGGAAGACAATCACAAACATTGTTTTTTACAAATAAGTAACACAGATCATAAAGCAATAAAAGGAGAGATTGGAGATTTCAGGGATTCTATATATAAGAAAAGTTTAATTAGACTATTTCCTTATGCAAAGTTGCTGTCTGGGCATGCTGGGAGTTGTGGTTCTGCAGCGGTTGGGGGTTCACAGCTTGAAGACCACTGCTATAGAGGGTGCAAATGTATCTGAGCCCTGGAACTCAAATAATGTGAAATATGAGATGATCAAAATGGAGCCCCTGCACTAATTACTTGGGTTCTGAGGTCTGTAAGGTCCATAGTAAAAACATCAGGTTCTGTCTATAGCAGATACTAAATCATGGCAGCTCAAAGAAACAAGCAGTCATTCTGACATGTCACATGTGATGTCATAGACAGCTGGAGGCCTGACATCCCACTGACAGCCGCCCGAGCCTTCAGTCTGTTCCAGTGCGATTAGTGAGAATAGTGAGATTAGCGTCTTCTTTTTCTACTTGTCTGAAATGGAGCTAAAAGGACTGGGGTTCGTCCCCCTCCTGTTGGCGTTTTGGTGTGCGGCCTGGCTTGCCACCAGCTACATCATGACGGTCGTCCTCGGCCATGCAGCCTCGCCACTGATGAGCATCAGGTAAGATAAACAAGCAAATGATTCTTATTTCATGGGTTGGGAGTGAGGAAATATCCATAATAACATTGGTTTCTTTTCCTTCACAGTGACGTGGGAAATGTCTTTCCCGAAAGCATATTATTCAGAATTGGATTCATAGGGACGTCCATTGGCACTTTGGTACTAACCTTTCTTATTTATAAGTATATGGTTATGCATACTGAAGAGTTCAGGGGTCATCAGGTCCTGATCCAGAGGATCCTGCTGGCCATTGTGTGGGCCTCCTGTTTTTCCACAGCTGTTATGCATGTATTGTCCCCCGAAGAATATCCCAGGATACACTTTGTCAGCACGATAATTTCCATTACATGTGAAGCCTTATACTACCTTGGGCAGTCCATCCAGATGTATAAATTACCAGGAGCAAAAAAAGTCATCCACCATAGTAGATGCACTTGCTGTGGCCTGACTTTTGTCTGTGTAGTTTTCTATTTTGGATATGAAACATTAAAGGAATTATTCCATAATGATGAAGACTGGGACGAGATCCGTGAAATCCCCATCATAATCATCGAGTGGGTGATGCTTCTACTGATCCTGATAAACATCGTGACCTATTATTCCACCATGCAGAGGTTATTGTTGACCGTCTCCAGAAACAGCTGCACACTCTCTCTTAGAGTAAAAATTGATGACTTCGGGGTGTAGACCACCACGGGGGCCATCAAGTGGACTTCTGGGAGAGATACTGCACAGGACACGGAAAACATCTAAAGAAGAATAACTGGGGGACTACATATGGTGCCAGTAATCATGACACAATAATATGAGCTGGTGATATTACCTATACAAAAAAAAAAAAAAAAAAAATTATAAAAAAATATTGGTGTGTGAAGTGTAATACCTAGTTAGAAAAACAGAATCAAATTCATCATTATAACCCCCCTCTGCATTACCCTGTTTATTATTTTTCAAGCAAGCACTTTGTTCTAATTCGTCCACTCTCTGGCGTGCTCCTTGTATAAGGGGTTTGGGATACCCTTTTTGTTTAAAACGATCCTCCAGGTTCTCTAGTTGTTGTAGGTATTTTTGTGTGGAAGAACAATTCCTTCGGATTCTTTTCATTTGACCGAATGGAATGTTCTTCTTCCATTATTTAAGATGGCAACTGTTAAAGTCGAGGTATCTGTTTGCATTCACCTCCTTAAAATAGTTGGCAGTATGCGAACAGCCATCCTGAATATAGATATTTAAATCCAGGAACTCACATTTTTTGGGGGACTGATGCAGCGCTGCCTTTGGCAATTTCTGGCTCTGCTATAGCGCTTTTTTTGAGGGGGCGTGTCGGCTGCCCCTTCATCTGGCGGTCAACCTGCGCCGCCGGGACGCAGCGCCGCCGGGACCGCCTGGAGGACGTCGCTCGCAACGGGACCACTCGGGACACTGCATGGTCGGGTAAGTGATGCCGGGGGATGGGTAAGGGACACTTAGCAGAGCGGTGTGTGTCCCGATCCCCGTGATCGGGACTTACACACCGCGCTGCTAAATATTCTGATAGCGAAACGCTGCTATTAGCTAGTCAGAGTTGACCAGCTGATAGCAGCGATCGCTGGGGGGGGGGGTGGGGGATGAAACCCCCCGTGGTCGCATGGTAAGATGGCTGGCTATCAGTGATAGCCACCATCTTACCGGGCGCTGCGGGATGCCGCGAGTAGCGGCAAAAATGTTCATGACGTACCTGTATGTCATGGGTCGGGAACACCTTGCCACCCATGACGTACAGGTATGTCATAGGTCGGGAAGGGGTTAATGGTATAGAGAACTGTGTCTAGTGCATTAACTCTGATTTTTTGCCCATTGAAACCAGTAGGCCCATTGTGGTCTATGGGGAAAGCTGCTGAGTTGCCCATAGCAACCAATCAGATCGCTTCTTTCATTTTTGAAAAAGTCTCTGAAAAATGAAGGAAGTAATCTGATTGGTTGCTATGGGCAACTCAGAAACTTTTCCAGGAAAATATGCTGAGTTGCCCATAGCAACCAATCAGATCGCTTCTTTCATTTTGCAAAGGCATTGTGAAAAATGAAAGAAGCAATCTGGTTGCTATGGGCAACTGCACAACTCTTCCTCTACACTGGTCTTAATGAATCTCCCCCATAGAGGGAGATTTATCAAAACCTGCCCAGAGGAAAAGTTTCTGAGTTGCCCATAGCAACCAATCAGATCGCTTCTTTCATTTTTGAAAAAGCCTCTGAAAAATGAAGGATATTTTTGAGATTTTGGAAGCTGGGATACTCACTACACCCATGCATATCTAGATAATTAAGTATGGGGGGAACTTAAATTTATTTTTTAAATCACATGGAGTTTTGACTTTACTTCATTATGGTCGAATAAAGCACTTAAAGAGTTCCTTAAAATTAAAGATTCACTCTTTTGGATGAAAAGGGGCTTATTTATGTAAATCAATTATACGCTTTAGGTCAAATAAAGTCGTTTGAAGAGATAGCCCATAAGTGTGTGGGGGGAAGACAATCACAAACATTGTTTTTTACAAATAAGTAACACAGATCATAAAGCAATAAAAGGAGAGATTGGAGATTTCAGGGATTCTATATATAAGAAAAGTTTAATTAGACTATTTCCTTATGCAAAGTTGCTGTCTGGGCATGCTGGGAGTTGTGGTTCTGCAGCGGTTGGGGGTTCACAGCTTGAAGACCACTGCTATAGAGGGTGCAAATGTATCTGAGCCCTGGAACTCAAATAATGTGAAATATGAGATGATCAAAATGGAGCCCCTGCACTAATTACTTGGGTTCTGAGGTCTGTAAGGTCCATAGTAAAAACATCAGGTTCTGTCTATAGCAGATACTAAATCATGGCAGCTCAAAGAAACAAGCAGTCATTCTGACATGTCACATGTGATGTCATAGACAGCTGGAGGCCTGACATCCCACTGACAGCCGCCCGAGCCTTCAGTCTGTTCCAGTGCGATTAGTGAGAATAGTGAGATTAGCGTCTTCTTTTTCTACTTGTCTGAAATGGAGCTAAAAGGACTGGGGTTCGTCCCCCTCCTGTTGGCGTTTTGGTGTGCGGCCTGGCTTGCCACCAGCTACATCATGACGGTCGTCCTCGGCCATGCAGCCTCGCCACTGATGAGCATCAGGTAAGATAAACAAGCAAATGATTCTTATTTCATGGGTTGGGAGTGAGGAAATATCCATAATAACATTGGTTTCTTTTCCTTCACAGTGACGTGGGAAATGTCTTTCCCGAAAGCATATTATTCAGAATTGGATTCATAGGGACGTCCATTGGCACTTTGGTACTAACCTTTCTTATTTATAAGTATATGGTTATGCATACTGAAGAGTTCAGGGGTCATCAGGTCCTGATCCAGAGGATCCTGCTGGCCATTGTGTGGGCCTCCTGTTTTTCCACAGCTGTTATGCATGTATTGTCCCCCGAAGAATATCCCAGGATACACTTTGTCAGCACGATAATTTCCATTACATGTGAAGCCTTATACTACCTTGGGCAGTCCATCCAGATGTATAAATTACCAGGAGCAAAAAAAGTCATCCACCATAGTAGATGCACCTGCTGTGGCCTGACTTTTGTCTGTGTAGTTTTCTATTTTGGATATGAAACATTAAAGGAATTATTCCATAATGATGAAGACTGGGACGAGATCCGTGAAATCCCCATCATAATCATCGAGTGGGTGATGCTTCTACTGATCCTGTGATAAACATCGTGACCTATTATTCCACCATGCAGAGGTTATTGTTGACCGTCTCCAGAAACAGCTGCACACTCTCTCTTAGAGTAAAAATTGATGACTTCGGGGTGTAGACCACCACGGGGGCCATCAAGTGGACTTCTGGGAGAGATACTGCACAGGACACGGAAAACATCTAAAGAAGAATAACTGGGGACTACATATGGTGCCAGTAATCATGACACAATAATATGAGCTGGTGATATTACCTATACAAAAAAAAAAAAACAAAAAATTATAAAAAAATATTGGTGTGTGAAGTGTAATACCTAGTTAGAAAAACAGAATCAAATTCATCATTATAACCCCCCCTCTGCATTACCCCTGTTTATTATTTTCAAGCAAGCACTTTGTTCTAATTCGTCCACTCTCTGGCGTGCTCCTTGTATAAGGGGTTTGGGATACCCTTTTTGTTTAAAACGATCCTCCAGGTTCTCTAGTTGTTGTAGGTATTTTTTGTGTGGAAGAACAATTCCTTCGGATTCTTTTCATTTGACCGAATGGAATGTTCTTCTTCCATTATTTAAGATGGCAACTGTTAAAGTCGAGGTATCTGTTTGCATTCACCTCCTTAAAATAGTTGGCAGTATGCGAACAGCCATCCTGAATATAGATATTTAAATCCAGGAACTCACATTTTTTGGGGGACTGATGCAGCGCTGCCTTTGGCAATTCAGGCTCCTGCTATAGCGCTTTTTTTGAGGGGGCGTGTCGG
This sequence comes from Hyla sarda, assembly GCF_029499605.1. Lineage (NCBI taxonomy): Eukaryota > Metazoa > Chordata > Amphibia > Anura > Hylidae > Hyla > Hyla sarda. The sequence goes on from NW_026607602.1 coordinate 61,699, forward strand.
CTGCCCCTTCATCTGGCGGTCAACCTGCGCCGCCGGGACGCAGCGCCGCCCGGGACCGCCTGCAGGACGTCGCTCGCAACGGGACCACTCGGGAACCCGCATGGTCGGGTAAGTGATGCCGGGGGATGGGTAAGGACACTTAGCAGAGCGGTGTGTGTCCCGATCCCCGTGATCGGGACTTACACACCGCGCTGCTAAATATTCTGATAGCGAAACGCTGCTATTAGCTAGTCAGAGTTGACAGCTGATAGCAGCGATCGCTGGGGGGGGGGGGGGTGGGGGATGAAACCCCCCGTGGTCGCATGGTAAGATGGCTGGCTATCAGTGATAGCCACCATCTTACCGGGCGCTGCGGGATGCCGCGAGTAGCGGCAAAAATGTTCATGACGTACCTGTATGTCATGGGTCGGGAACACCTTGCCACCCATGACGTACAGGTATGTCATAGGTCGGGAAGGGGTTAATGGTATAGAGAACTGTGTCTAGTGCATTAACTCTGATTTTTTGCCCATTGAAACCAGTAGGCCCATGTGGTCTATGGGGAAAGCTGCTGAGTTGCCCATAGCAACCAATCAGATCGCTTCTTTCATTTTTGAAAAAGTCTCTGAAAAATGAAGGAAGTAATCTGATTGGTTGCTATGGGCAACTCAGATACTTTTCCAGGAAAATATGCTGAGTTGCCCATTAGCAACCAATCAGATCGCTTCTTTCATTTTGCAAGGCATTGTGAAAAATGAAAGAAGCCAATCTGGTTGCTATTGGGCAACTGCACAACTCTTGCCTCTACACTGGTCTTAATGAATCTCCCCATAGAGGGAGATTTATCAAAACCTGCCAGAGAAAGTTTCTGAGTTGCCCATAGCAACCAAATCAGATCGCTTCTTTCATTTTTGAAAAAAGCCTCTGAAAATGAAGGATATTTTTGAGATTTTGGAAGCTGGGATACTCACTACACCCATGCATATCTAGATAATTAAGTATGGGGGGAACTTAAATTTATTTTTTAAACACACTGGAGTTTTGACTTTACTTCATTATGGTCGAATAAAGCACTTAAAGAGTTCTAAAATTAAAGATTCACTCTTTTGGAATGAAAAGGGGCTTATTTATGTAAATCAATTATACGCTTTAGGTCAAATAAAGTCGTTTGAAGAGATAGCCCATCAGTGTGTGGGGGGAAGACAATCACAACATTGTTTTTTACAAATAAGTAACACAGATCATAAAGCAATAAAAGGAGAGATTGGAGATTTCAGGGATTCTATATATAAGAAAGTTTAATTAGACTATTTCCTTAAGCCAAAGTTGCTGTCTGGGCATGCTGGGAGTTGTGTTCTGCAGCGGTTGGGGTTCACAGCTTGAAGACCACTGCTATAGAGGGTGCAAATGTATCTGAGCCCTGGAACTCAAATAATGTGAAATATGAGATGATCAAAATGGAGCCCCTGCACTAATTACTTGGGTTCTGAGGTCTGTAAGGTCCATAGTAAAACATCAGGTTCTGTCTATAGCAGATACTAAATCATGGCAGCTCAAAGAAACAAGCAGTCATTCTGACATGTCACATGTGATGTCATAGACAGCTGGAGGCCTGACATCCCACTGACAGCCGCCCGAGCCTTCAGTCTGTTCCAGTGCGATTAGTGAGAATAGTGAGATTAGCGTCTTCTTTTTCTCTACTTGTCTGAAATGGTAGCTAAAAGGACTAGGGGTTCGTCCCCCTCCTGTTGGCGTTTTGGTGTGCGGCCTGGCTTGCCACCAGCTACATCATGACGGTCGCTCCTCGCCATGCAGCTCGCCACTGATGAGCATCAGGTAAGATAAACAAGCAAATGATTCTATTTCATGGGTTGGGAGTGAGGAAATATCCATAATAACATTGGTTTCTTTTCCTTCACAGTGACGTGGGAAATGTCTTTCCCGAAGCATATTATTCAGAATTGGATTCATAGGGACGTCCATTGGCACTTTGGTACTAACCTTTCTTATTTATAAGTATATGGTTATGCATACTGAAGAGTTCAGGGGTCATCAGGTCCTGATCCAGAGGATCCTGCTGGCCATTGTGTGGGCCTCCTGTTTTCCAAGCTGTTATGCATGTATTGTCCCCCGAAGAATATCCCAGGATACACTTTGTCAGCACGATAATTTCCATTACATGTGAAGCCTTATACTACCTTGGGCAGTCCATCCAGATGTATAAATTACCAGGAGCAAAAAAAAGTCATCCACCATAGTAGATGCACCTGCTGTGGCCTGACTTTTGTCTGTGTAGTTTTCTATTTTGGATATGAAACATTAAAGGAATTATTCCATAATGATGAAGACTGGGACGAGATCCGTGAAATCCACCATCATAATCATCGAGTGGGTGATGCTTCTACTGATCCTGATAACATCGTGACCTATTATTCCACCATGCAGAGGTTATTGTTGACCGTCTCCAGAAACAGCTGCACACTCTCTCTTAGAGTAAAAATTGATGACTTCGGGTGTAGACCACCACGGGCAGGGCCATCAAGTGGACTTCTGGGAGAGATACTGCACAGGACACGGAAAACATCTAAAGAAGAATAACTGGGGGACTACATATGGTGCCAGTAATCATGACACAATAATATGAGCTGGTGATATTACCTATACAAAAAAAAAAAAAAAAAAAATTATAAAAAAATATTGGTGTGTGAAGTGTAATACCTAGTTAGAAAAACAGAATCAAATTCATCATTATAACCCCCCTCTGCATTACCCTGTTTATTATTTTTCAAGCAAGCACTTTGTTCTAATTCGTCCACTCTCTGGCGTGCTCCTTGTATAAGGGGTTTGGATACCCCTTTTTGTTTAAAACGATCCTCCCTGGTTCTCTAGTTGTTGAGGTATTTTTGTGTGGAAGAACAATCCTTCGGATTCTTTTCATTTGACCGAATGGAATGTTCTTCTTCCATTATTTAAGATGGCAACTGTTAAAGTCGAGGTATCTGTTTGCATTAACCTCCTTAAAATAGTTGGCAGTATGCGAACAGCCATCCTGAATATAGATATTTAAATCAGGAACTCACATTTTTTTGGGGGACTGATGCAGCGCTGCCTTTGGCAATTTCTGGCTCTGCTATAGCGCTTTTTTTTTTTGAGGGGGCGTGTCGGCTGCCCCTTCATCTGGCGGTCAACCTGCGCCGCCGGGACGCAGCGCCGCCGGGACCGCCTGGAGGACGTCGCTCGCAACGGGACCACTCGGGACACCGCATGGTCGGGTAAGTGATGCCGGGGGATGGGTAAGGGACACTTAGCAGAGCGGTGTGTGTCCCGATCCCCGTGATCGGGACTTACACACCGCGCTGCTAAATATTCTGATAGCGAAACGCTGCTATTAGCTAGTCAGAGTTGACCAGCTGATAGCAGCGATCGCTGGGGGGGGGGGGTGGGGGATGAAACCCCCCGTGGTCGCATGGTAAGATGGCTGGCTATCAGTGATAGCCACCATCTTACCGGGCGCTGCGGGATGCCGCGAGTAGCGGCAAAAATGTTCATGACGTACCTGTATGTCATGGGTCGGGAACACCTTGCCACCCATGACGTACAGGTATGTCATAGGTCGGGAAGGGGTTAATGGTATAGAGAACTGTGTCTAGTGCATTAACTCTGATTTTTTGCCCATTGAAACCAGTAGGCCCATTGTGGTCTATGGGGAAAGCTGCTGAGTTGCCCATAGCAACCAATCAGATCGCTTCTTTCATTTTTGAAAAAGTCTCTGAAAAATGAAGGAAGTAATCTGATTGGTTGCTATGGGCAACTCAGAAACTTTTCCAGGAAAATATGCTGAGTTGCCCATAGCAACCAATCAGATCGCTTCTTTCATTTTGCAAAGGCATTGTGAAAAATGAAAGAAGCAATCTGGTTGCTATGGGCAACTGCACAACTCTTCCTCTACACTGGTCTTAATGAATCTCCCCCATAGAGGGAGATTTATCAAAACCTGCCCAGAGGAAAAGTTTCTGAGTTGCCCATAGCAACCAATCAGATCGCTTCTTTCATTTTTGAAAAAGCCTCTGAAAAATGAAGGATATTTTTGAGATTTTGGAAGCTGGGATACTCACTACACCCATGCATATCTAGATAATTAAGTATGGGGGGAACTTAAATTTATTTTTTAAATCACATGGAGTTTTGACTTTACTTCATTATGGTCGAATAAAGCACTTAAAGAGTTCCTTAAAATTAAAGATTCACTCTTTTGGATGAAAAGGGGCTTATTTATGTAAATCAATTATACGCTTTAGGTCAAATAAAGTCGTTTGAAGAGATAGCCCATAAGTGTGTGGGGGGAAGACAATCACAAACATTGTTTTTTACAAATAAGTAACACAGATCATAAAGCAATAAAAGGAGAGATTGGAGATTTCAGGGATTCTATATATAAGAAAAGTTTAATTAGACTATTTCCTTATGCAAAGTTGCTGTCTGGGCATGCTGGGAGTTGTGGTTCTGCAGCGGTTGGGGGTTCACAGCTTGAAGACCACTGCTATAGAGGGTGCAAATGTATCTGAGCCCTGGAACTCAAATAATGTGAAATATGAGATGATCAAAATGGAGCCCCTGCACTAATTACTTGGGTTCTGAGGTCTGTAAGGTCCATAGTAAAAACATCAGGTTCTGTCTATAGCAGATACTAAATCATGGCAGCTCAAAGAAACAAGCAGTCATTCTGACATGTCACATGTGATGTCATAGACAGCTGGAGGCCTGACATCCCACTGACAGCCGCCCGAGCCTTCAGTCTGTTCCAGTGCGATTAGTGAGAATAGTGAGATTAGCGTCTTCTTTTTCTACTTGTCTGAAATGGAGCTAAAAGGACTGGGGTTCGTCCCCCTCCTGTTGGCGTTTTGGTGTGCGGCCTGGCTTGCCACCAGCTACATCATGACGGTCGTCCTCGGCCATGCAGCCTCGCCACTGATGAGCATCAGGTAAGATAAACAAGCAAATGATTCTTATTTCATGGGTTGGGAGTGAGGAAATATCCATAATAACATTGGTTTCTTTTCCTTCACAGTGACGTGGGAAATGTCTTTCCCGAAAGCATATTATTCAGAATTGGATTTATAGGGACGTCCATTGGCACTTTGGTACTAACCTTTCTTATTTATAAGTATATGGTTATGCATACTGAAGAGTTCAGGGGTCATCAGGTCCTGATCCAGAGGATCCTGCTGGCCATTGTGTGGGCCTCCTGTTTTTCCACAGCTGTTATGCATGTATTGTCCCCCGAAGAATATCCCAGGATACACTTTGTCAGCACGATAATTTCCATTACATGTGAAGCCTTATACTACCTTGGGCAGTCCATCCAGATGTATAAATTACCAGGAGCAAAAAAAGTCATCCACCATAGTAGATGCACCTGCTGTGGCCTGACTTTTGTCTGTGTAGTTTTCTATTTTGGATATGAAACATTAAAGGAATTATTCCATAATGATGAAGACTGGGACGAGATCCGTGAAATCCCCATCATAATCATCGAGTGGGTGATGCTTCTACTGATCCTGATAAACATCGTGACCTATTATTCCACCATGCAGAGGTTATTGTTGACCGTCTCCAGAAACAGCTGCACACTCTCTCTTAGAGTAAAAATTGATGACTTCGGGGTGTAGACCACCACGGGGGCCATCAAGTGGACTTCTGGGAGAGATACTGCACAGGACACGGAAAACATCTAAAGAAGAATAACTGGGGGACTACATATGGTGCCAGTAATCATGACACAATAATATGAGCTGGTGATATTACCTATACAAAAAAAAAAAAAAAAAAAATTATAAAAAAATATTGGTGTGTGAAGTGTAATACCTAGTTAGAAAAACAGAATCAAATTCATCATTATAACCCCCCTCTGCATTACCCTGTTTATTATTTTTCAAGCAAGCACTTTGTTCTAATTCGTCCACTCTCTGGCGTGCTCCTTGTATAAGGGGTTTGGGATACCCTTTTTGTTTAAAACGATCCTCCAGGTTCTCTAGTTGTTGTAGGTATTTTTGTGTGGAAGAACAATTCCTTCGGATTCTTTTCATTTGACCGAATGGAATGTTCTTCTTCCATTATTTAAGATGGCAACTGTTAAAGTCGAGGTATCTGTTTGCATTCACCTCCTTAAAATAGTTGGCAGTATGCGAACAGCCATCCTGAATATAGATATTTAAATCCAGGAACTCACATTTTTTGGGGGACTGATGCAGCGCTGCCTTTGGCAATTTCTGGCTCTGCTATAGCGCTTTTTTTGAGGGGGCGTGTCGGCTGCCCCTTCATCTGGCGGTCAACCTGCGCCGCCGGGACGCAGCGCCGCCGGGACCGCCTGGAGGACGTCGCTCGCAACGGGACCACTCGGGACACCGCATGGTCGGGTAAGTGATGCCGGGGGATGGGTAAGGGACACTTAGCAGAGCGGTGTGTGTCCCGATCCCCGTGATCGGGACTTACACACCGCGCTGCTAAATATTCTGATAGCGAAACGCTGCTATTAGCTAGTCAGAGTTGACCAGCTGATAGCAGCGATCGCTGGGGGGGGGGGTGGGGGGATGAAACCCCCCGTGGTCGCATGGTAAGATGGCTGGCTATCAGTGATAGCCACCATCTTACCGGGCGCTGCGGGATGCCGCGAGTAGCGGCAAAAATGTTCATGACGTACCTGTATGTCATGGGTCGGGAACACCTTGCCACCCATGACGTACAGGTATGTCATAGGTCGGGAAGGGGTTAATGGTATAGAGAACTGTGTCTAGTGCATTAACTCTGATTTTTTGCCCATTGAAACCAGTAGGCCCATTGTGGTCTATGGGGAAAGCTGCTGAGTTGCCCATAGCAACCAATCAGATCGCTTCTTTCATTTTTGAAAAAGTCTCTGAAAAATGAAGGAAGTAATCTGATTGGTTGCTATGGGCAACTCAGAAACTTTTCCAGGAAAATATGCTGAGTTGCCCATAGCAACCAATCAGATCGCTTCTTTCATTTTGCAAAGGCATTGTGAAAAATGAAAGAAGCAATCTGGTTGCTATGGGCAACTGCACAACTCTTCCTCTACACTGGTCTTAATGAATCTCCCCCATAGAGGGAGATTTATCAAAACCTGCCCAGAGGAAAAGTTTCTGAGTTGCCCATAGCAACCAATCAGATCGCTTCTTTCATTTTTGAAAAAGCCTCTGAAAAATGAAGGATATTTTTGAGATTTTGGAAGCTGGGATACTCACTACACCCATGCATATCTAGATAATTAAGTATGGGGGGAACTTAAATTTATTTTTTAAATCACATGGAGTTTTGACTTTACTTCATTATGGTCGAATAAAGCACTTAAAGAGTTCCTTAAAATTAAAGATTCACTCTTTTGGATGAAAAGGGGCTTATTTATGTAAATCAATTATACGCTTTAGGTCAAATAAAGTCGTTTGAAGAGATAGCCCATAAGTGTGTGGGGGGAAGACAATCACAAACATTGTTTTTTACAAATAAGTAACACAGATCATAAAGCAATAAAAGGAGAGATTGGAGATTTCAGGGATTCTATATATAAGAAAAGTTTAATTAGACTATTTCCTTATGCAAAGTTGCTGTCTGGGCATGCTGGGAGTTGTGGTTCTGCAGCGGTTGGGGGTTCACAGCTTGAAGACCACTGCTATAGAGGGTGCAAATGTATCTGAGCCCTGGAACTCAAATAATGTGAAATATGAGATGATCAAAATGGAGCCCCTGCACTAATTACTTGGGTTCTGAGGTCTGTAAGGTCCATAGTAAAAACATCAGGTTCTGTCTATAGCAGATACTAAATCATGGCAGCTCAAAGAAACAAGCAGTCATTCTGACATGTCACATGTGATGTCATAGACAGCTGGAGGCCTGACATCCCACTGACAGCCGCCCGAGCCTTCAGTCTGTTCCAGTGCGATTAGTGAGAATAGTGAGATTAGCGTCTTCTTTTTCTACTTGTCTGAAATGGAGCTAAAAGGACTGGGGTTCGTCCCCCTCGAGCTAAAAGGACTGGGGTTCGTCCCCCCCCTGTTGGCGTTTTGGTGTGCGGCCTGGCTTGCCACCAGCTACATCATGGCGGTCGTCCTCGGCCATGCAGCCTCGCCACTGATGAGCATCAGGGTAAGATAAACAAGCAAATGATTCTTATTTCATGGGTTGGGAGTGAGGAAATATCCATAATAACATTGGTTTCTTTTCCTTCACAGTGACGTGGGAAATGTCTTTCCCGAAGCAATATTATTCAGAATTGGATTTATAGGGACGTCCATTGGCACTTTGGTACTAACCTTTCTTATTTATAAGTATATGGTTATGCATACTGAAGAGTTCAGGGGTCATCAGGTCCTGATCCAGAGGATCCTGCTGGCCATTGTGTGGGCCTCCTGTTTTTCCACAGCTGTTATGCATGTATTGTCCCCCCGAAGAATATCCCAGGATACACTTTGTCAGCCACGATAATTTCCATTACATGTGAAGCCTTATACTACCTTGGGCAGTCCATCCAGATGTATAAATTACCAGGAGCAAAAAAAGTCATCCACCATAGTAGATGCACCTGCTGTGGCCTGACTTTTGTCTGTGTAGTTTTCTATTTTGGATATGAAACATTAAAGGAATTATTCCATAATGATGAAGACTGGGACGAGATCCGTGAAATCCCCATCATAATCATCGAGTGGGTGATGCTTCTACTGATCCTGATAAACATCGTGACCTATTATTCTCACCATGCAGAGGTTATTGTTGACCGTCTCCAGAAACAGCTGCACACTCTCTCTTAGAGTAAAAATTGATGACTTCGGGGTGTAGACCACCACGGGGGCCATCAAGTGGACTTCTGGGAGAGATACTGCACAGGACACGGAAAACATCTAAAGAAGAATAACTGGGGGACTACATATGGTGCCAGTAATCATGACACAATAATATGAGCTGGTGATATTACCTATACAAAAAAAAAAAAAAAAAAAATTATAAAAAAATATTGGTGTGTGAAGTGTAATACCTAGTTAGAAAAAACAGAATCAAATTCATCATTATAACCCCCCTCTGCATTACCCTGTTTATTATTTTTCAAGCAAGCACTTTGTTCTAATTCGTCCACTCTCTGGCGTGCTCCTTGTATAAGGGGTTTGGGATACCCTTTTTGTTTAAAACGATCCTCCAGGTTCTCTAGTTGTTGTAGGTATTTTTGTGTGGAAGAACAATTCCTTCGGATTCTTTTCATTTGACCGAATGGAATGTTCTTCTTCCATTATTTAAGATGGCAACTGTTAAAGTCGAGGTATCTGTTTGCATTCACCTCCTTAAAATAGTTGGCAGTATGCGAACAGCCATCCTGAATATAGATATTTAAATCCAGGAACTCACATTTTTTGGGGGACTGATGCAGCGCTGCCTTTGGCAATTTCTGGCTCTGCTATAGCGCTTTTTTTGAGGGGGCGTGTTGGCTGCCCCTTCATCTGGCGGTCAACCTGCGCCGCCGGGACGCAGCGCCGCCGGGACCGCCTGGAGGACGTCGCTCGCAACGGGACCACTCGGGACACCGCATGGTCGGGTAAGTGATGCCGGGGGATGGGTAAGGGACACTTAGCAGAGCGGTGTGTGTCCCGATCCCCGTGATCGGGACTTACACACCGCGCTGCTAAATATTCTGATAGCGAAACGCTGCTATTAGCTAGTCAGAGTTGACCAGCTGATAGCAGCGATCGCTGGGGGGGGGGGTGGGGGATGAAACCCCCCGTGGTCGCATGGTAAGATGGCTGGCTATCAGTGATAGCCACCATCTTACCGGGCGCTGCGGGATGCCGCGAGTAGCGGCAAAAATGTTCATGACGTACCTGTATGTCATGGGTCGGGAACACCTTGCCACCCATGACGTACAGGTATGTCATAGGTCGGGAAGGGGTTAATGGTATAGAGAACTGTGTCTAGTGCATTAACTCTGATTTTTTGCCCATTGAAACCAGTAGGCCCATTGTGGTCTATGGGGAAAGCTGCTGAGTTGCCCATAGCAACCAATCAGATCGCTTCTTTCATTTTTGAAAAAGTCTCTGAAAAATGAAGGAAGTAATCTGATTGGTTGCTATGGGCAACTCAGAAACTTTTCCAGGAAAATATGCTGAGTTGCCCATAGCAACCAATCAGATCGCTTCTTTCATTTTGCAAAGGCATTGTGAAAAATGAAAGAAGCAATCTGGTTGCTATGGGCAACTGCACAACTCTTCCTCTACACTGGTCTTAATGAATCTCCCCCATAGAGGGAGATTTATCAAAACCTGCCCAGAGGAAAAGTTTCTGAGTTGCCCATAGCAACCAATCAGATCGCTTCTTTCATTTTTGAAAAAGCCTCTGAAAAATGAAGGATATTTTTGAGATTTTGGAAGCTGGGATACTCACTACACCCATGCATATCTAGATAATTAAGTATGGGGGGAACTTAAATGTATTTTTTAAATCACATGGAGTTTTGACTTTACTTCATTATGGTCGAATAAAGCACTTAAAGAGTTCCTTAAAATTAAAGATTCACTCTTTTGGATGAAAAGGGGCTTATTTATGTAAATCAATTATACGCTTTAGGTCAAATAAAGTCGTTTGAAGAGATAGCCCATAAGTGTGTGGGGGGAAGACAATCACAAACATTGTTTTTTACAAATAAGTAACACAGATCATAAAGCAATAAAAGGAGAGATTGGAGATTTCAGGGATTCTATATATAAGAAAAGTTTAATTAGACTATTTCCTTATGCAAAGTTGCTGTCTGGGCATGCTGGGAGTTGTGGTTCTGCAGCGGTTGGGGGTTCACAGCTTGAAGACCACTGCTATAGAGGGTGCAAATGTATCTGAGCCCTGGAACTCAAATAATGTGAAATATGAGATGATCAAAATGGAGCCCCTGCACTAATTACTTGGGTTCTGAGGTCTGTAAGGTCCATAGTAAAAACATCAGGTTCTGTCTATAGCAGATACTAAATCATGGCAGCTCAAAGAAACAAGCAGTCATTCTGACATGTCACATGTGATGTCATAGACAGCTGGAGGCCTGACATCCCACTGACAGCCGCCCGAGCCTTCAGTCTGTTCCAGTGCGATTAGTGAGAATAGTGAGATTAGCGTCTTCTTTTTCTACTTGTCTGAAATGGAGCTAAAAGGACTGGGGTTCGTCCCCCTCCTGTTGGCGTTTTGGTGTGCGGCCTGGCTTGCCACCAGCTACATCATGACGGTCGTCCTCGGCCATGCAGCCTCGCCACTGATGAGCATCAGGTAAGATAAACAAGCAAATGATTCTTATTTCATGGGTTGGGTGTGAGGAAATATCCATAATAACATTGGTTTCTTTTCCTTCACAGTGACGTGGGAAATGTCTTTCCCGAAAGCATATTATTCAGAATTGGATTCATAGGGACGTCCATTGGCACTTTGGTACTAACCTTTCTTATTTATAAGTATATGGTTATGCATACTGAAGAGTTCAGGGGTCATCAGGTCCTGATCCAGAGGATCCTGCTGGCCATTGTGTGGGCCTCCTGTTTTTCCACAGCTGTTATGCATGTATTGTCCCCCGAAGAATATCCCAGGATACACTTTGTCAGCACGATAATTTCCATTACATGTGAAGCCTTATACTACCTTGGGCAGTCCATCCAGATGTATAAATTACCAGGAGCAAAAAAAGTCATCCACCATAGTAGATGCACCTGCTGTGGCCTGACTTTTGTCTGTGTAGTTTTCTATTTTGGATATGAAACATTAAAGGAATTATTCCATAATGATGAAGACTGGGACGAGATCCGTGAAATCCCCATCATAATCATCGAGTGGGTGATGCTTCTACTGATCCTGATAAACATCGTGACCTATTATTCCACCATGCAGAGGTTATTGTTGACCGTCTCCAGAAACAGCTGCACACTCTCTCTTAGAGTAAAAATTGATGACTTCGGGGTGTAGACCACCACGGGGGCCATCAAGTGGACTTCTGGGAGAGATACTGCACAGGACACGGAAAACATCTAAAGAAGAATAACTGGGGGACTACATATGGTGCCAGTAATCATGACACAATAATATGAGCTGGTGATATTACCTATACAAAAAAAAAAAAAAATTATAAAAAAATATTGGTGTGTGAAGTGTAATACCTAGTTAGAAAAACAGAATCAAATTCATCATTATAACCCCCCTCTGCATTACCCTGTTTATTATTTTTCAAGCAAGCACTTTGTTCTAATTCGTCCACTCTCTGGCGTGCTCCTTGTATAAGGGGTTTGGGATACCCTTTTTGTTTAAAACGATCCTCCAGGTTCTCTAGTTGTTGTAGGTATTTTTGTGTGGAAGAACAATTCCTTCGGATTCTTTTCATTTGACCGAATGGAATGTTCTTCTTCCATTATTTAAGATGGCAACTGTTAAAGTCGAGGTATCTGTTTGCATTCACCTCCTTAAAATAGTTGGCAGTATGCGAACAGCCATCCTGAATATAGATATTTAAATCCAGGAACTCACATTTTTTGGGGGACTGATGCAGCGCTGCCTTTGGCAATTTCTGGCTCTGCTATAGCGCTTTTTTTGAGGGGGCGTGTCGGCTGCCCCTTCATCTGGCGGTCAACCTGCGCCGCCGGGACGCAGCGCCGCCGGGACCGCCTGGAGGACGTCGCTCGCAACGGGACCACTCGGGACACCGCATGGTCGGGTAAGTGATGCCGGGGGATGGGTAAGGGACACTTAGCAGAGCGGTGTGTGTCCCGATCCCCGTGATCGGGACTTACACACCGCGCTGCTAAATATTCTGATAGCGAAACGCTGCTATTAGCTAGTCAGAGTTGACCAGCTGATAGCAGCGATCGCTGGGGGGGGGGGTGGGGGATGAAACCCCCCGTGGTCGCATGGTAAGATGGCTGGCTATCAGTGATAGCCACCATCTTACCGGGCGCTGCGGGATGCCGCGAGTAGCGGCAAAAATGTTCATGACGTACCTGTATGTCATGGGTCGGGAACACCTTGCCACCCATGACGTACAGGTATGTCATAGGTCGGGAAGGGGTTAATGGTATAGAGAACTGTGTCTAGTGCATTAACTCTGATTTTTTGCCCATTGAAACCAGTAGGCCCATTGTGGTCTATGGGGAAAGCTGCTGAGTTGCCCATAGCAACCAATCAGATCGCTTCTTTCATTTTTGAAAAAGTCTCTGAAAAATGAAGGAAGTAATCTGATTGGTTGCTATGGGCAACTCAGAAACTTTTCCAGGAAAATATGCTGAGTTGCCCATAGCAACCAATCAGATCGCTTCTTTCATTTTGCAAAGGCATTGTGAAAAATGAAAGAAGCAATCTGGTTGCTATGGGCAACTGCACAACTCTTCCTCTACACTGGTCTTAATGAATCTCCCCCATAGAGGGAGATTTATCAAAACCTGCCCAGAGGAAAAGTTTCTGAGTTGCCCATAGCAACCAATCAGATCGCTTCTTTCATTTTTGAAAAAGCCTCTGAAAAATGAAGGATATTTTTGAGATTTTGGAAGCTGGGATACTCACTACACCCATGCATATCTAGATAATTAAGTATGGGGGGAACTTAAATTTATTTTTTAAATCACATGGAGTTTTGACTTTACTTCATTATGGTCGAATAAAGCACTTAAAGAGTTCCTTAAAATTAAAGATTCACTCTTTTGGATGAAAAGGGGCTTATTTATGTAAATCAATTATACGCTTTAGGTCAAATAAAGTCGTTTGAAGAGATAGCCCATAAGTGTGTGGGGGGAAGACAATCACAAACATTGTTTTTTACAAATAAGTAACACAGATCATAAAGCAATAAAAGGAGAGATTGGAGATTTCAGGGATTCTATATATAAGAAAAGTTTAATTAGACTATTTCCTTATGCAAAGTTGCTGTCTGGGCATGCTGGGAGTTGTGGTTCTGCAGCGGTTGGGGGTTCACAGCTTGAAGACCACTGCTATAGAGGGTGCAAATGTATCTGAGCCCTGGAACTCAAATAATGTGAAATATGAGATGATCAAAATGGAGCCCCTGCACTAATTACTTGGGTTCTGAGGTCTGTAAGGTCCATAGTAAAAACATCAGGTTCTGTCTATAGCAGATACTAAATCATGGCAGCTCAAAGAAACAAGCAGTCATTCTGACATGTCACATGTGATGTCATAGACAGCTGGAGGCCTGACATCCCACTGACAGCCGCCCGAGCCTTCAGTCTGTTCCAGTGCGATTAGTGAGAATAGTGAGATTAGCGTCTTCTTTTTCTACTTGTCTGAAATGGAGCTAAAAGGACTGGGGTTCGTCCCCCTCCTGTTGGCGTTTTGGTGTGCGGCCTGGCTTGCCACCAGCTACATCATGACGGTCGTCCTCGGCCATGCAGCCTCGCCACTGATGAGCATCAGGTAAGATAAACAAGCAAATGATTCTTATTTCATGGGTTGGGAGTGAGGAAATATCCATAATAACATTGGTTTCTTTTCCTTCACAGTGACGTGGGAAATGTCTTTCCCGAAAGCATATTATTCAGAATTGGATTCATAGGGACGTCCATTGGCACTTTGGTACTAACCTTTCTTATTTATAAGTATATGGTTATGCATACTGAAGAGTTCAGGGGTCATCAGGTCCTGATCCAGAGGATCCTGCTGGCCATTGTGTGGGCCTCCTGTTTTTCCACAGCTGTTATGCATGTATTGTCCCCCGAAGAATATCCCAGGATACACTTTGTCAGCACGATAATTTCCATTACATGTGAAGCCTTATACTACCTTGGGCAGTCCATCCAGATGTATAAATTACCAGGAGCAAAAAAAGTCATCCACCATAGTAGATGCACCTGCTGTGGCCTGACTTTTGTCTGTGTAGTTTTCTATTTTGGATATGAAACATTAAAGGAATTATTCCATAATGATGAAGACTGGGACGAGATCCGTGAAATCCCCATCATAATCATCGAGTGGGTGATGCTTCTACTGATCCTGATAAACATCGTGACCTATTATTCCACCATGCAGAGGTTATTGTTGACCGTCTCCAGAAACAGCTGCACACTCTCTCTTAGAGTAAAAATTGATGACTTCGGGGTGTAGACCACCACGGGGGCCATCAAGTGGACTTCTGGGAGAGATACTGCACAGGACACGGAAAACATCTAAAGAAGAATAACTGGGGGACTACATATGGTGCCAGTAATCATGACACAATAATATGAGCTGGTGATATTACCTATACAAAAAAAAAAAAAAAAAAAATTATAAAAAAATATTGGTGTGTGAAGTGTAATACCTAGTTAGAAAAACAGAATCAAATTCATCATTATAACCCCCCTCTGCATTACCCTGTTTATTATTTTTCAAGCAAGCACTTTGTTCTAATTCGTCCACTCTCTGGCGTGCTCCTTGTATAAGGGGTTTGGGATACCCTTTTTGTTTAAAACGATCCTCCAGGTTCTCTAGTTGTTGTAGGTATTTTTGTGTGGAAGAACAATTCCTTCGGATTCTTTTCATTTGACCGAATGGAATGTTCTTCTTCCATTATTTAAGATGGCAACTGTTAAAGTCGAGGTATCTGTTTGCATTCACCTCCTTAAAATAGTTGGCAGTATGCGAACAGCCATCCTGAATATAGATATTTAAATCCAGGAACTCACATTTTTTGGGGGACTGATGCAGCGCTGCCTTTGGCAATTTCTGGCTCTGCTATAGCGCTTTTTTTGAGGGGGCGTGTCGGCTGCCCCTTCATCTGGCGGTCAACCTGCGCCGCCGGGACGCAGCGCCGCCGGGACCGCCTGGAGGACGTCGCTCGCAACGGGACCACTCGGGACACCGCATGGTCGGGTAAGTGATGCCGGGGGATGGGTAAGGGACACTTAGCAGAGCGGTGTGTGTCCCGATCCCCGTGATCGGGACTTACACACCGCGCTGCTAAATATTCTGATAGCGAAACGCTGCTATTAGCTAGTCAGAGTTGACCAGCTGATAGCAGCGATCGCTGGGGGGGGGGGGGTGGGGGATGAAACCCCCCGTGGTCGCATGGTAAGATGGCTGGCTATCAGTGATAGCCACCATCTTACCGGGCGCTGCGGGATGCCGCGAGTAGCGGCAAAAATGTTCATGACGTACCTGTATGTCATGGGTCGGGAACACCTTGCCACCCATGACGTACAGGTATGTCATAGGTCGGGAAGGGGTTAATGGTATAGAGAACTGTGTCTAGTGCATTAACTCTGATTTTTTGCCCATTGAAACCAGTAGGCCCATTGTGGTCTATGGGGAAAGCTGCTGAGTTGCCCATAGCAACCAATCAGATCGCTTCTTTCATTTTTGAAAAAGTCTCTGAAAAATGAAGGAAGTAATCTGATTGGTTGCTATGGGCAACTCAGAAACTTTTCCAGGAAAATATGCTGAGTTGCCCATAGCAACCAATCAGATCGCTTCTTTCATTTTGCAAAGGCATTGTGAAAAATGAAAGAAGCAATCTGGTTGCTATGGGCAACTGCACAACTCTTCCTCTACACTGGTCTTAATGAATCTCCCCCATAGAGGGAGATTTATCAAAACCTGCCCAGAGGAAAAGTTTCTGAGTTGCCCATAGCAACCAATCAGATCGCTTCTTTCATTTTTGAAAAAGCCTCTGAAAAATGAAGGATATTTTTGAGATTTTGGAAGCTGGGATACTCACTACACCCATGCATATCTAGATAATTAAGTATGGGGGGAACTTAAATTTATTTTTTAAATCACATGGAGTTTTGACTTTACTTCATTATGGTCGAATAAAGCACTTAAAGAGTTCCTTAAAATTAAAGATTCACTCTTTTGGATGAAAAGGGGCTTATTTATGTAAATCAATTATATGCTTTAGGTCAAATAAAGTCGTTTGAAGAGATAGCCCATAAGTGTGTGGGGGGAAGACAATCACAAACATTGTTTTTTACAAATAAGTAACACAGATCATAAAGCAATAAAAGGAGAGATTGGAGATTTCAGGGATTCTATATATAAGAAAAGTTTAATTAGACTATTTCCTTATGCAAAGTTGCTGTCTGGGCATGCTGGGAGTTGTGGTTCTGCAGCGGTTGGGGGTTCACAGCTTGAAGACCACTGCTATAGAGGGTGCAAATGTATCTGAGCCCTGGAACTCAAATAATGTGAAATATGAGATGATCAAAATGGAGCCCCTGCACTAATTACTTGGGTTCTGAGGTCTGTAAGGTCCATAGTAAAAACATCAGGTTCTGTCTATAGCAGATACTAAATCATGGCAGCTCAAAGAAACAAGCAGTCATTCTGACATGTCACATGTGATGTCATAGACAGCTGGAGGCCTGACATCCCACTGACAGCCGCCCGAGCCTTCAGTCTGTTCCAGTGCGATTAGTGAGAATAGTGAGATTAGCGTCTTCTTTTTCTACTTGTCTGAAATGGAGCTAAAAGGACTGGGGTTCGTCCCCCTCCTGTTGGCGTTTTGGTGTGCGGCCTGGCTTGCCACCAGCTACATCATGGCGGTCGTCCTCGGCCATGCAGCCTCGCCACTGATGAGCATCAGGTAAGATAAACAAGCAAATGATTCTTATTTCATGGGTTGGGAGTGAGGAAATATCCATAATAACATTGGTTTCTTTTCCTTCACAGTGACGTGGGAAATGTCTTTCCCGAAAGCATATTATTCAGAATTGGATTTATAGGGACGTCCATTGGCACTTTGGTACTAACCTTTCTTATTTATAAGTATATGGTTATGCATACTGAAGAGTTCAGGGGTCATCAGGTCCTGATCCAGAGGATCCTGCTGGCCATTGTGTGGGCCTCCTGTTTTTCCACAGCTGTTATGCATGTATTGTCCCCCGAAGAATATCCCAGGATACACTTTGTCAGCACGATAATTTCCATTACATGTGAAGCCTTATACTACCTTGGGCAGTCCATCCAGATGTATAAATTACCAGGAGCAAAAAAAGTCATCCACCATAGTAGATGCACCTGCTGTGGCCTGACTTTTGTCTGTGTAGTTTTCTATTTTGGATATGAAACATTAAAGGAATTATTCCATAATGATGAAGACTGGGACGAGATCCGTGAAATCCCCATCATAATCATCGAGTGGGTGATGCTTCTACTGATCCTGATAAACATCGTGACCTATTATTCCACCATGCAGAGGTTATTGTTGACCGTCTCCAGAAACAGCTGCACACTCTCTCTTAGAGTAAAAATTGATGACTTCGGGGTGTAGACCACCACGGGGGCCATCAAGTGGACTTCTGGGAGAGATACTGCACAGGACACGGAAAACATCTAAAGAAGAATAACTGGGGGACTACATATGGTGCCAGTAATCATGACACAATAATATGAGCTGGTGATATTACCTATACAAAAAAAAAAAAAAAAAAAATTATAAAAAAATATTGGTGTGTGAAGTGTAATACCTAGTTAGAAAAACAGAATCAAATTCATCATTATAACCCCCCTCTGCATTACCCTGTTTATTATTTTTCAAGCAAGCACTTTGTTCTAATTCGTCCACTCTCTGGCGTGCTCCTTGTATAAGGGGTTTGGGATACCCTTTTTGTTTAAAACGATCCTCCAGGTTCTCTAGTTGTTGTAGGTATTTTTGTGTGGAAGAACAATTCCTTCGGATTCTTTTCATTTGACCGAATGGAATGTTCTTCTTCCATTATTTAAGATGGCAACTGTTAAAGTCGAGGTATCTGTTTGCATTCACCTCCTTAAAATAGTTGGCAGTATGCGAACAGCCATCCTGAATATAGATATTTAAATCCAGGAACTCACATTTTTTGGGGGACTGATGCAGCGCTGCCTTTGGCAATTTCTGGCTCTGCTATAGCGCTTTTTTTGAGGGGGCGTGTCGGCTGCCCCTTCATCTGGCGGTCAACCTGCGCCGCCGGGACGCAGCGCCGCCGGGACCGCCTGGAGGACGTCGCTCGCAACGGGACCACTCGGGACACCGCATGGTCGGGTAAGTGATGCCGGGGGATGGGTAAGGGACACTTAGCAGAGCGGTGTGTGTCCCGATCCCCGTGATCGGGACTTACACACCGCGCTGCTAAATATTCTGATAGCGAAACGCTGCTATTAGCTAGTCAGAGTTGACCAGCTGATAGCAGCGATCGCTGGGGGGGGGGGGTGGGGGATGAAACCCCCCGTGGTCGCATGGTAAGATGGCTGGCTATCAGTGATAGCCACCATCTTACCGGGCGCTGCGGGATGCCGCGAGTAGCGGCAAAAATGTTCATGACGTACCTGTATGTCATGGGTCGGGAACACCTTGCCACCCATGACGTACAGGTATGTCATAGGTCGGGAAGGGGTTAATGGTATAGAGAACTGTGTCTAGTGCATTAACTCTGATTTTTTGCCCATTGAAACCAGTAGGCCCATTGTGGTCTATGGGGAAAGCTGCTGAGTTGCCCATAGCAACCAATCAGATCGCTTCTTTCATTTTTGAAAAAGTCTCTGAAAAATGAAGGAAGTAATCTGATTGGTTGCTATGGGCAACTCAGAAACTTTTCCAGGAAAATATGCTGAGTTGCCCATAGCAACCAATCAGATCGCTTCTTTCATTTTGCAAAGGCATTGTGAAAAATGAAAGAAGCAATCTGGTTGCTATGGGCAACTGCACAACTCTTCCTCTACACTGGTCTTAATGAATCTCCCCCATAGAGGGAGATTTATCAAAACCTGCCCAGAGGAAAAGTTTCTGAGTTGCCCATAGCAACCAATCAGATCGCTTCTTTCATTTTTGAAAAAGCCTCTGAAAAATGAAGGATATCTTTGAGATTTTGGAAGCTGGGATACTCACTACACCCATGCATATCTAGATAATTAAGTATGGGGGGAACTTAAATTTATTTTTTAAATCACATGGAGTTTTGACTTTACTTCATTATGGTCGAATAAAGCACTTAAAGAGTTCCTTAAAATTAAAGATTCACTCTTTTGGATGAAAAGGGGCTTATTTATGTAAATCAATTATACGCTTTAGGTCAAATAAAGTCGTTTGAAGAGATAGCCCATAAGTGTGTGGGGGGAAGACAATCACAAACATTGTTTTTTACAAATAAGTAACACCGATCATAAAGCAATAAAAGGAGAGATTGGAGATTTCAGGGATTCTATATATAAGAAAAGTTTAATTAGACTATTTCCTTATGCAAAGTTGCTGTCTGGGCATGCTGGGAGTTGTGGTTCTGCAGCGGTTGGGGGTTCACAGCTTGAAGACCACTGCTATAGAGGGTGCAAATGTATCTGAGCCCTGGAACTCAAATAATGTGAAATATGAGATGATCAAAATGGAGCCCCTGCACTAATTACTTGGGTTCTGAGGTCTGTAAGGTCCATAGTAAAAACATCAGGTTCTGTCTATAGCAGATACTAAATCATGGCAGCTCAAAGAAACAAGCAGTCATTCTGACATGTCACATGTGATGTCATAGACAGCTGGAGGCCTGACATCCCACTGACAGCCGCCCGAGCCTTCAGTCTGTTCCAGTGCGATTAGTGAGAATAGTGAGATTAGCGTCTTCTTTTTCTACTTGTCTGAAATGGAGCTAAAAGGACTGGGGTTCGTCCCCCTCCTGTTGGCGTTTTGGTGTGCGGCCTGGCTTGCCACCAGCTACATCATGACGGTCGTCCTCGGCCATGCAGCCTCGCCACTGATGAGCATCAGGTAAGATAAACAAGCAAATGATTCTTATTTCATGGGTTGGGAGTGAGGAAATATCCATAATAACATTGGTTTCTTTTCCTTCACAGTGACGTGGGAAATGTCTTTCCCGAAAGCATATTATTCAGAATTGGATTCATAGGGACGTCCATTGGCACTTTGGTACTAACCTTTCTTATTTATAAGTATATGGTTATGCATACTGAAGAGTTCAGGGGTCATCAGGTCCTGATCCAGAGGATCCTGCTGGCCATTGTGTGGGCCTCCTGTTTTTCCACAGCTGTTATGCATGTATTGTCCCCCGAAGAATATCCCAGGATACACTTTGTCAGCACGATAATTTCCATTACATGTGAAGCCTTATACTACCTTGGGCAGTCCATCCAGATGTATAAATTACCAGGAGCAAAAAAAGTCATCCACCATAGTAGATGCACCTGCTGTGGCCTGACTTTTGTCTGTGTAGTTTTCTATTTTGGATATGAAACATTAAAGGAATTATTCCATAATGATGAAGACTGGGACGAGATCCGTGAAATCCCCATCATAATCATCGAGTGGGTGATGCTTCTACTGATCCTGATAAACATCGTGACCTATTATTCCACCATGCAGAGGTTATTGTTGACCGTCTCCAGAAACAGCTGCACACTCTCTCTTAGAGTAAAAATTGATGACTTCGGGGTGTAGACCACCACGGGGGCCATCAAGTGGACTTCTGGGAGAGATACTGCACAGGACACGGAAAACATCTAAAGAAGAATAACTGGGGGACTACATATGGTGCCAGTAATCATGACACAATAATATGAGCTGGTGATATTACCTATACAAAAAAAAAAAAAAAAAAAAATTATAAAAAAATATTGGTGTGTGAAGTGTAATACCTAGTTAGAAAAACAGAATCAAATTCATCATTATAACCCCCCTCTGCATTACCCTGTTTATTATTTTTCAAGCAAGCACTTTGTTCTAATTCGTCCACTCTCTGGCGTGCTCCTTGTATAAGGGGTTTGGGATACCCTTTTTGTTTAAAACGATCCTCCAGGTTCTCTAGTTGTTGTAGGTATTTTTGTGTGGAAGAACAATTCCTTCGGATTCTTTTCATTTGACCGAATGGAATGTTCTTCTTCCATTATTTAAGATGGCAACTGTTAAAGTCGAGGTATCTGTTTGCATTCACCTCCTTAAAATAGTTGGCAGTATGCGAACAGCCATCCTGAATATAGATATTTAAATCCAGGAACTCACATTTTTTGGGGGACTGATGCAGCGCTGCCTTTGGCAATTTCTGGCTCTGCTATAGCGCTTTTTTTGAGGGGGCGTGTCGGCTGCCCCTTCATCTGGCGGTCAACCTGCGCCGCCGGGACGCAGCGCCGCCGGGACCGCCTGGAGGACGTCGCTCGCAACGGGACCACTCGGGACACCGCATGGTCGGGTAAGTGATGCCGGGGGATGGGTAAGGGACACTTAGCAGAGCGGTGTGTGTCCCGATCCCCGTGATCGGGACTTACACACCGCGCTGCTAAATATTCTGATAGCGAAACGCTGCTATTAGCTAGTCAGAGTTGACCAGCTGATAGCAGCGATCGCTGGGGGGGGGGGGTGGGGGATGAAACCCCCCGTGGTCGCATGGTAAGATGGCTGGCTATCAGTGATAGCCACCATCTTACCGGGCGCTGCGGGATGCCGCGAGTAGCGGCAAAAATGTTCATGACGTACCTGTATGTCATGGGTCGGGAACACCTTGCCACCCATGACGTACAGGTATGTCATAGGTCGGGAAGGGGTTAATGGTATAGAGAACTGTGTCTAGTGCATTAACTCTGATTTTTTGCCCATTGAAACCAGTAGGCCCATTGTGGTCTATGGGGAAAGCTGCTGAGTTGCCCATAGCAACCAATCAGATCGCTTCTTTCATTTTTGAAAAAGTCTCTGAAAAATGAAGGAAGTAATCTGATTGGTTGCTATGGGCAACTCAGAAACTTTTCCAGGAAAATATGCTGAGTTGCCCATAGCAACCAATCAGATCGCTTCTTTCATTTTGCAAAGGCATTGTGAAAAATGAAAGAAGCAATCTGGTTGCTATGGGCAACTGCACAACTCTTCCTCTACACTGGTCTTAATGAATCTCCCCCATAGAGGGAGATTTATCAAAACCTGCCCAGAGGAAAAGTTTCTGAGTTGCCCATAGCAACCAATCAGATCGCTTCTTTCATTTTTGAAAAAGCCTCTGAAAAATGAAGGATATTTTTGAGATTTTGGAAGCTGGGATACTCACTACACCCATGCATATCTAGATAATTAAGTATGGGGGGAACTTAAATTTATTTTTTAAATCACATGGAGTTTTGACTTTACTTCATTATGGTCGAATAAAGCACTTAAAGAGTTCCTTAAAATTAAAGATTCACTCTTTTGGATGAAAAGGGGCTTATTTATGTAAATCAATTATACGCTTTAGGTCAAATAAAGTCGTTTGAAGAGATAGCCCATAAGTGTG
Source organism: Hyla sarda (assembly GCF_029499605.1). Lineage (NCBI taxonomy): Eukaryota > Metazoa > Chordata > Amphibia > Anura > Hylidae > Hyla > Hyla sarda. The sequence goes on from NW_026607602.1 coordinate 84,909, forward strand.
TGGGGGGAAGACAATCACAAACATTGTTTTTTACAAATAAGTAACACAGATCATAAAGCAATAAAAGGAGAGATTGGAGATTTCAGGGATTCTATATATAAGAAAAGTTTAATTAGACTATTTCCTTATGCAAAGTTGCTGTCTGGGCATGCTGGGAGTTGTGGTTCTGCAGCGGTTGGGGGTTCACAGCTTGAAGACCACTGCTATAGAGGGTGCAAATGTATCTGAGCCCTGGAACTCAAATAATGTGAAATATGAGATGATCAAAATGGAGCCCCTGCACTAATTACTTGGGTTCTGAGGTCTGTAAGGTCCATAGTAAAAACATCAGGTTCTGTCTATAGCAGATACTAAATCATGGCAGCTCAAAGAAACAAGCAGTCATTCTGACATGTCACATGTGATGTCATAGACAGCTGGAGGCCTGACATCCCACTGACAGCCGCCCGAGCCTTCAGTCTGTTCCAGTGCGATTAGTGAGAATAGTGAGATTAGCGTCTTCTTTTTCTACTTGTCTGAAATGGAGCTAAAAGGACTGGGGTTCGTCCCCCTCCTGTTGGCGTTTTGGTGTGCGGCCTGGCTTGCCACCAGCTACATCATGACGGTCGTCCTCGGCCATGCAGCCTCGCCACTGATGAGCATCAGGTAAGATAAACAAGCAAATGATTCTTATTTCATGGGTTGGGAGTGAGGAAATATCCATAATAACATTGGTTTCTTTTCCTTCACAGTGACGTGGGAAATGTCTTTCCCGAAAGCATATTATTCAGAATTGGATTCATAGGGACGTCCATTGGCACTTTGGTACTAACCTTTCTTATTTATAAGTATATGGTTATGCATACTGAAGAGTTCAGGGGTCATCAGGTCCTGATCCAGAGGATCCTGCTGGCCATTGTGTGGGCCTCCTGTTTTTCCACAGCTGTTATGCATGTATTGTCCCCCGAAGAATATCCCAGGATACACTTTGTCAGCACGATAATTTCCATTACATGTGAAGCCTTATACTACCTTGGGCAGTCCATCCAGATGTATAAATTACCAGGAGCAAAAAAAGTCATCCACCATAGTAGATGCACCTGCTGTGGCCTGACTTTTGTCTGTGTAGTTTTCTATTTTGGATATGAAACATTAAAGGAATTATTCCATAATGATGAAGACTGGGACGAGATCCGTGAAATCCCCATCATAATCATCGAGTGGGTGATGCTTCTACTGATCCTGATAAACATCGTGACCTATTATTCCACCATGCAGAGGTTATTGTTGACCGTCTCCAGAAACAGCTGCACACTCTCTCTTAGAGTAAAAATTGATGACTTCGGGGTGTAGACCACCACGGGGGCCATCAAGTGGACTTCTGGGAGAGATACTGCACAGGACACGGAAAACATCTAAAGAAGAATAACTGGGGGACTACATATGGTGCCAGTAATCATGACACAATAATATGAGCTGGTGATATTACCTATACAAAAAAAAAAAAAAAAAAAAATTATAAAAAAATATTGGTGTGTGAAGTGTAATACCTAGTTAGAAAAACAGAATCAAATTCATCATTATAACCCCCCTCTGCATTACCCTGTTTATTATTTTTCAAGCAAGCACTTTGTTCTAATTCGTCCACTCTCTGGCGTGCTCCTTGTATAAGGGGTTTGGGATACCCTTTTTGTTTAAAACGATCCTCCAGGTTCTCTAGTTGTTGTAGGTATTTTTGTGTGGAAGAACAATTCCTTCGGATTCTTTTCATTTGACCGAATGGAATGTTCTTCTTCCATTATTTAAGATGGCAACTGTTAAAGTCGAGGTATCTGTTTGCATTCACCTCCTTAAAATAGTTGGCAGTATGCGAACAGCCATCCTGAATATAGATATTTAAATCCAGGAACTCACATTTTTTGGGGGACTGATGCAGCGCTGCCTTTGGCAATTTCTGGCTCTGCTATAGCGCTTTTTTTGAGGGGGCGTGTCGGCTGCCCCTTCATCTGGCGGTCAACCTGCGCCGCCGGGACGCAGCGCCGCCGGGACCGCCTGGAGGACGTCGCTCGCAACGGGACCACTCGGGACACCGCATGGTCGGGTAAGTGATGCCGGGGGATGGGTAAGGGACACTTAGCAGAGCGGTGTGTGTCCCGATCCCCGTGATCGGGACTTACACACCGCGCTGCTAAATATTCTGATAGCGAAACGCTGCTATTAGCTAGTCAGAGTTGACCAGCTGATAGCAGCGATCGCTGGGGGGGGGGGGGTGGGGGATGAAACCCCCCGTGGTCGCATGGTAAGATGGCTGGCTATCAGTGATAGCCACCATCTTACCGGGCGCTGCGGGATGCCGCGAGTAGCGGCAAAAATGTTCATGACGTACCTGTATGTCATGGGTCGGGAACACCTTGCCACCCATGACGTACAGGTATGTCATAGGTCGGGAAGGGGTTAATGGTATAGAGAACTGTGTCTAGTGCATTAACTCTGATTTTTTGCCCATTGAAACCAGTAGGCCCATTGTGGTCTATGGGGAAAGCTGCTGAGTTGCCCATAGCAACCAATCAGATCGCTTCTTTCATTTTTGAAAAAGTCTCTGAAAAATGAAGGAAGTAATCTGATTGGTTGCTATGGGCAACTCAGAAACTTTTCCAGGAAAATATGCTGAGTTGCCCATAGCAACCAATCAGATCGCTTCTTTCATTTTGCAAAGGCATTGTGAAAAATGAAAGAAGCAATCTGGTTGCTATGGGCAACTGCACAACTCTTCCTCTACACTGGTCTTAATGAATCTCCCCCATAGAGGGAGATTTATCAAAACCTGCCCAGAGGAAAAGTTTCTGAGTTGCCCATAGCAACCAATCAGATCGCTTCTTTCATTTTTGAAAAAGCCTCTGAAAAATGAAGGATATTTTTGAGATTTTGGAAGCTGGGATACTCACTACACCCATGCATATCTAGATAATTAAGTATGGGGGGAACTTAAATTTATTTTTTAAATCACATGGAGTTTTGACTTTACTTCATTATGGTCGAATAAAGCACTTAAAGAGTTCCTTAAAATTAAAGATTCACTCTTTTGGATGAAAAGGGGCTTATTTATGTAAATCAATTATACGCTTTAGGTCAAATAAAGTCGTTTGAAGAGATAGCCCATAAGTGTGTGGGGGGAAGACAATCACAAACATTGTTTTTTACAAATAAGTAACACAGATCATAAAGCAATAAAAGGAGAGATTGGAGATTTCAGGGATTCTATATATAAGAAAAGTTTAATTAGACTATTTCCTTATGCAAAGTTGCTGTCTGGGCATGCTGGGAGTTGTGGTTCTGCAGCGGTTGGGGGTTCACAGCTTGAAGACCACTGCTATAGAGGGTGCAAATGTATCTGAGCCCTGGAACTCAAATAATGTGAAATATGAGATGATCAAAATGGAGCCCCTGCACTAATTACTTGGGTTCTGAGGTCTGTAAGGTCCATAGTAAAAACATCAGGTTCTGTCTATAGCAGATACTAAATCATGGCAGCTCAAAGAAACAAGCAGTCATTCTGACATGTCACATGTGATGTCATAGACAGCTGGAGGCCTGACATCCCACTGACAGCCGCCCGAGCCTTCAGTCTGTTCCAGTGCGATTAGTGAGAATAGTGAGATTAGCGTCTTCTTTTTCTACTTGTCTGAAATGGAGCTAAAAGGACTGGGGTTCGTCCCCCTCCTGTTGGCGTTTTGGTGTGCGGCCTGGCTTGCCACCAGCTACATCATGACGGTCGTCCTCGGCCATGCAGCCTCGCCACTGATGAGCATCAGGTAAGATAAACAAGCAAATGATTCTTATTTCATGGGTTGGGAGTGAGGAAATATCCATAATAACATTGGTTTCTTTTCCTTCACAGTGACGTGGGAAATGTCTTTCCCGAAAGCATATTATTCAGAATTGGATTCATAGGGACGTCCATTGGCACTTTGGTACTAACCTTTCTTATTTATAAGTATATGGTTATGCATACTGAAGAGTTCAGGGGTCATCAGGTCCTGATCCAGAGGATCCTGCTGGCCATTGTGTGGGCCTCCTGTTTTTCCACAGCTGTTATGCATGTATTGTCCCCCGAAGAATATCCCAGGATACACTTTGTCAGCACGATAATTTCCATTACATGTGAAGCCTTATACTACCTTGGGCAGTCCATCCAGATGTATAAATTACCAGGAGCAAAAAAAGTCATCCACCATAGTAGATGCACCTGCTGTGGCCTGACTTTTGTCTGTGTAGTTTTCTATTTTGGATATGAAACATTAAAGGAATATTCCATAATGATGAAGACTGGGACGAGATCCGTGAAATCCCCATCATAATCATCGAGTGGGTGATGCTTCTACTGATCCTGATAAACATCGTGACCTATTATTCCACCATGCAGAGGTTATTGTTGACCGTCTCCAGAAACAGCTGCACACTCTCTCTTAGAGTAAAAATTGATGACTTCGGGGTGTAGACCACCACGGGGGCCATCAAGTGGACTTCTGGGAGAGATACTGCACAGGACACGGAAAACATCTAAAGAAGAATAACTGGGGGACTACATATGGTGCCAGTAATCATGACACAATAATATGAGCTGGTGATATTACCTATACAAAAAAAAAAAAAAAAAAAAATTATAAAAAAATATTGGTGTGTGAAGTGTAATACCTAGTTAGAAAAACAGAATCAAATTCATCATTATAACCCCCCTCTGCATTACCCTGTTTATTATTTTTCAAGCAAGCACTTTGTTCTAATTCGTCCACTCTCTGGCGTGCTCCTTGTATAAGGGGTTTGGGATACCCTTTTTGTTTAAAACGATCCTCCAGGTTCTCTAGTTGTTGTAGGTATTTTTGTGTGGAAGAACAATTCCTTCGGATTCTTTTCATTTGACCGAATGGAATGTTCTTCTTCCATTATTTAAGATGGCAACTGTTAAAGTCGAGGTATCTGTTTGCATTCACCTCCTTAAAATAGTTGGCAGTATGCGAACAGCCATCCTGAATATAGATATTTAAATCCAGGAACTCACATTTTTTGGGGGACTGATGCAGCGCTGCCTTTGGCAATTTCTGGCTCTGCTATAGCGCTTTTTTTGAGGGGGCGTGTCGGCTGCCCCTTCATCTGGCGGTCAACCTGCGCCGCCGGGACGCAGCGCCGCCGGGACCGCCTGGAGGACGTCGCTCGCAACGGGACCACTCGGGACACCGCATGGTCGGGTAAGTGATGCCGGGGGATGGGTAAGGGACACTTAGCAGAGCGGTGTGTGTCCCGATCCCCGTGATCGGGACTTACACACCGCGCTGCTAAATATTCTGATAGCGAAACGCTGCTATTAGCTAGTCAGAGTTGACCAGCTGATAGCAGCGATCGCTGGGGGGGGGGGGGTGGGGGATGAAACCCCCCGTGGTCGCATGGTAAGATGGCTGGCTATCAGTGATAGCCACCATCTTACCGGGCGCTGCGGGATGCCGCGAGTAGCGGCAAAAATGTTCATGACGTACCTGTATGTCATGGGTCGGGAACACCTTGCCACCCATGACGTACAGGTATGTCATAGGTCGGGAAGGGGTTAATGGTATAGAGAACTGTGTCTAGTGCATTAACTCTGATTTTTTGCCCATTGAAACCAGTAGGCCCATTGTGGTCTATGGGGAAAGCTGCTGAGTTGCCCATAGCAACCAATCAGATCGCTTCTTTCATTTTTGAAAAAGTCTCTGAAAAATGAAGGAAGTAATCTGATTGGTTGCTATGGGCAACTCAGAAACTTTTCCAGGAAAATATGCTGAGTTGCCCATAGCAACCAATCAGATCGCTTCTTTCATTTTGCAAAGGCATTGTGAAAAATGAAAGAAGCAATCTGGTTGCTATGGGCAACTGCACAACTCTTCCTCTACACTGGTCTTAATGAATCTCCCCCATAGAGGGAGATTTATCAAAACCTGCCCAGAGGAAAAGTTTCTGAGTTGCCCATAGCAACCAATCAGATCGCTTCTTTCATTTTTGAAAAAGCCTCTGAAAAATGAAGGATATTTTTGAGATTTTGGAAGCTGGGATACTCACTACACCCATGCATATCTAGATAATTAAGTATGGGGGGAACTTAAATTTATTTTTTAAATCACATGGAGTTTTGACTTTACTTCATTATGGTCGAATAAAGCACTTAAAGAGTTCCTTAAAATTAAAGATTCACTCTTTTGGATGAAAAGGGGCTTATTTATGTAAATCAATTATACGCTTTAGGTCAAATAAAGTCGTTTGAAGAGATAGCCCATAAGTGTGTGGGGGGAAGACAATCACAAACATTGTTTTTTACAAATAAGTAACACAGATCATAAAGCAATAAAAGGAGAGATTGGAGATTTCAGGGATTCTATATATAAGAAAAGTTTAATTAGACTATTTCCTTATGCAAAGTTGCTGTCTGGGCATGCTGGGAGTTGTGGTTCTGCAGCGGTTGGGGGTTCACAGCTTGAAGACCACTGCTATAGAGGGTGCAAATGTATCTGAGCCCTGGAACTCAAATAATGTGAAATATGAGATGATCAAAATGGAGCCCCTGCACTAATTACTTGGGTTCTGAGGTCTGTAAGGTCCATAGTAAAAACATCAGGTTCTGTCTATAGCAGATACTAAATCATGGCAGCTCAAAGAAACAAGCAGTCATTCTGACATGTCACATGTGATGTCATAGACAGCTGGAGGCCTGACATCCCACTGACAGCCGCCCGAGCCTTCAGTCTGTTCCAGTGCGATTAGTGAGAATAGTGAGATTAGCGTCTTCTTTTTCTACTTGTCTGAAATGGAGCTAAAAGGACTGGGGTTCGTCCCCCTCCTGTTGGCGTTTTGGTGTGCGGCCTGGCTTGCCACCAGCTACATCATGACGGTCGTCCTCGGCCATGCAGCCTCGCCACTGATGAGCATCAGGTAAGATAAACAAGCAAATGATTCTTATTTCATGGGTTGGGAGTGAGGAAATATCCATAATAACATTGGTTTCTTTTCCTTCACAGTGACGTGGGAAATGTCTTTCCCGAAAGCATATTATTCAGAATTGGATTCATAGGGACGTCCATTGGCACTTTGGTACTAACCTTTCTTATTTATAAGTATATGGTTATGCATACTGAAGAGTTCAGGGGTCATCAGGTCCTGATCCAGAGGATCCTGCTGGCCATTGTGTGGGCCTCCTGTTTTTCCACAGCTGTTATGCATGTATTGTCCCCCGAAGAATATCCCAGGATACACTTTGTCAGCACGATAATTTCCATTACATGTGAAGCCTTATACTACCTTGGGCAGTCCATCCAGATGTATAAATTACCAGGAGCAAAAAAAGTCATCCACCATAGTAGATGCACCTGCTGTGGCCTGACTTTTGTCTGTGTAGTTTTCTATTTTGGATATGAAACATTAAAGGAATTATTCCATAATGATGAAGACTGGGACGAGATCCGTGAAATCCCCATCATAATCATCGAGTGGGTGATGCTTCTACTGATCCTGATAAACATCGTGACCTATTATTCCACCATGCAGAGGTTATTGTTGACCGTCTCCAGAAACAGCTGCACACTCTCTCTTAGAGTAAAAATTGATGACTTCGGGGTGTAGACCACCACGGGGGCCATCAAGTGGACTTCTGGGAGAGATACTGCACAGGACACGGAAAACATCTAAAGAAGAATAACTGGGGGACTACATATGGTGCCAGTAATCATGACACAATAATATGAGCTGGTGATATTACCTATACAAAAAAAAAAAAAAAAAAAATTATAAAAAAATATTGGTGTGTGAAGTGTAATACCTAGTTAGAAAAACAGAATCAAATTCATCATTATAACCCCCCTCTGCATTACCCTGTTTATTATTTTTCAAGCAAGCACTTTGTTCTAATTCGTCCACTCTCTGGCGTGCTCCTTGTATAAGGGGTTTGGGATACCCTTTTTGTTTAAAACGATCCTCCAGGTTCTCTAGTTGTTGTAGGTATTTTTGTGTGGAAGAACAATTCCTTCGGATTCTTTTCATTTGACCGAATGGAATGTTCTTCTTCCATTATTTAAGATGGCAACTGTTAAAGTCGAGGTATCTGTTTGCATTCACCTCCTTAAAATAGTTGGCAGTATGCGAACAGCCATCCTGAATATAGATATTTAAATCCAGGAACTCACATTTTTTGGGGGACTGATGCAGCGCTGCCTTTGGCAATTTCTGGCTCTGCTATAGCGCTTTTTTTGAGGGGGCGTGTCGGCTGCCCCTTCATCTGGCGGTCAACCTGCGCCGCCGGGACGCAGCGCCGCCGGGACCGCCTGGAGGACGTCGCTCGCAACGGGACCACTCGGGACACCGCATGGTCGGGTAAGTGATGCCGGGGGATGGGTAAGGGACACTTAGCAGAGCGGTGTGTGTCCCGATCCCCGTGATCGGGACTTACACACCGCGCTGCTAAATATTCTGATAGCGAAACGCTGCTATTAGCTAGTCAGAGTTGACCAGCTGATAGCAGCGATCGCTGGGGGGGGGGGGTGGGGGATGAAACCCCCCGTGGTCGCATGGTAAGATGGCTGGCTATCAGTGATAGCCACCATCTTACCGGGCGCTGCGGGATGCCGCGAGTAGCGGCAAAAATGTTCATGACGTACCTGTATGTCATGGGTCGGGAACACCTTGCCACCCATGACGTACAGGTATGTCATAGGTCGGGAAGGGGTTAATGGTATAGAGAACTGTGTCTAGTGCATTAACTCTGATTTTTTGCCCATTGAAACCAGTAGGCCCATTGTGGTCTATGGGGAAAGCTGCTGAGTTGCCCATAGCAACCAATCAGATCGCTTCTTTCATTTTTGAAAAAGTCTCTGAAAAATGAAGGAAGTAATCTGATTGGTTGCTATGGGCAACTCAGAAACTTTTCCAGGAAAATATGCTGAGTTGCCCATAGCAACCAATCAGATCGCTTCTTTCATTTTGCAAAGGCATTGTGAAAAATGAAAGAAGCAATCTGGTTGCTATGGGCAACTGCACAACTCTTCCTCTACACTGGTCTTAATGAATCTCCCCCATAGAGGGAGATTTATCAAAACCTGCCCAGAGGAAAAGTTTCTGAGTTGCCCATAGCAACCAATCAGATCGCTTCTTTCATTTTTGAAAAAGCCTCTGAAAAATGAAGGATATTTTTGAGATTTTGGAAGCTGGGATACTCACTACACCCATGCATATCTAGATAATTAAGTATGGGGGGAACTTAAATTTATTTTTTAAATCACATGGAGTTTTGACTTTACTTCATTATGGTCGAATAAAGCACTTAAAGAGTTCCTTAAAATTAAAGATTCACTCTTTTGGATGAAAAGGGGCTTATTTATGTAAATCAATTATACGCTTTAGGTCAAATAAAGTCGTTTGAAGAGATAGCCCATAAGTGTGTGGGGGGAAGACAATCACAAACATTGTTTTTTACAAATAAGTAACACAGATCATAAAGCAATAAAAGGAGAGATTGGAGATTTCAGGGATTCTATATATAAGAAAAGTTTAATTAAGACTATTTCCTTATGCAAAGTTGCTGTCTGGGCATGCTGGGAGTTGTGGTTCTGCAGCGGTTGGGGGTTCACAGCTTGAAGACCACTGCTATAGAGGGTGCAAATGTATCTGAGCCCTGGAACTCAAATAATGTGAAATATGAGATGATCAAAATGGAGCCCCTGCACTAATTACTTGGGTTCTGAGGTCTGTAAGGTCCATAGTAAAAACATCAGGTTCTGTCTATAGCAGATACTAAATCATGGCAGCTCAAAGAAACAAGCAGTCATTCTGACATGTCACATGTGATGTCATAGACAGCTGGAGGCCTGACATCCCACTGACAGCCGCCCGAGCCTTCAGTCTGTTCCAGTGCGATTAGTGAGAATAGTGAGATTAGCGTCTTCTTTTTCTACTTGTCTGAAATGGAGCTAAAAGGACTGGGGTTCGTCCCCCTCCTGTTGGCGTTTTGGTGTGCGGCCTGGCTTGCCACCAGCTACATCATGACGGTCGTCCTCGGCCATGCAGCCTCGCCACTGATGAGCATCAGGTAAGATAAACAAGCAAATGATTCTTATTTCATGGGTTGGGAGTGAGGAAATATCCATAATAACATTGGTTTCTTTTCCTTCACAGTGACGTGGGAAATGTCTTTCCCGAAAGCATATTATTCAGAATTGGATTCATAGGGACGTCCATTGGCACTTTGGTACTAACCTTTCTTATTTATAAGTATATGGTTATGCATACTGAAGAGTTCAGGGGTCATCAGGTCCTGATCCAGAGGATCCTGCTGGCCATTGTGTGGGCCTCCTGTTTTTCCACAGCTGTTATGCATGTATTGTCCCCCGAAGAATATCCCAGGATACACTTTGTCAGCACGATAATTTCCATTACATGTGAAGCCTTATACTACCTTGGGCAGTCCATCCAGATGTATAAATTACCAGGAGCAAAAAAAGTCATCCACCATAGTAGATGCACCTGCTGTGGCCTGACTTTTGTCTGTGTAGTTTTCTATTTTGGATATGAAACATTAAAGGAATTATTCCATAATGATGAAGACTGGGACGAGATCCGTGAAATCCCCATCATAATCATCGAGTGGGTGATGCTTCTACTGATCCTGATAAACATCGTGACCTATTATTCCACCATGCAGAGGTTATTGTTGACCGTCTCCAGAAACAGCTGCACACTCTCTCTTAGAGTAAAAATTGATGACTTCGGGGTGTAGACCACCACGGGGGCCATCAAGTGGACTTCTGGGAGAGATACTGCACAGGACACGGAAAACATCTAAAGAAGAATAACTGGGGGACTACATATGGTGCCAGTAATCATGACACAATAATATGAGCTGGTGATATTACCTATACAAAAAAAAAAAAAAAAAAAAATTATAAAAAAATATTGGTGTGTGAAGTGTAATACCTAGTTAGAAAAACAGAATCAAATTCATCATTATAACCCCCCTCTGCATTACCCTGTTTATTATTTTTCAAGCAAGCACTTTGTTCTAATTCGTCCACTCTCTGGCGTGCTCCTTGTATAAGGGGTTTGGGATACCCTTTTTGTTTAAAACGATCCTCCAGGTTCTCTAGTTGTTGTAGGTATTTTTGTGTGGAAGAACAATTCCTTCGGATTCTTTTCATTTGACCGAATGGAATGTTCTTCTTCCATTATTTAAGATGGCAACTGTTAAAGTCGAGGTATCTGTTTGCATTCACCTCCTTAAAATAGTTGGCAGTATGCGAACAGCCATCCTGAATATAGATATTTAAATCCAGGAACTCACATTTTTTGGGGGACTGATGCAGCGCTGCCTTTGGCAATTTCTGGCTCTGCTATAGCGCTTTTTTTGAGGGGGCGTGTCGGCTGCCCCTTCATCTGGCGGTCAACCTGCGCCGCCGGGACGCAGCGCCGCCGGGACCGCCTGGAGGACGTCGCTCGCAACGGGACCACTCGGGACACCGCATGGTCGGGTAAGTGATGCCGGGGGATGGGTAAGGGACACTTAGCAGAGCGGTGTGTGTCCCGATCCCCGTGATCGGGACTTACACACCGCGCTGCTAAATATTCTGATAGCGAAACGCTGCTATTAGCTAGTCAGAGTTGACCAGCTGATAGCAGCGATCGCTGGGGGGGGGGGGTGGGGGATGAAACCCCCCGTGGTCGCATGGTAAGATGGCTGGCTATCAGTGATAGCCACCATCTTACCGGGCGCTGCGGGATGCCGCGAGTAGCGGCAAAAATGTTCATGACGTACCTGTATGTCATGGGTCGGGAACACCTTGCCACCCATGACGTACAGGTATGTCATAGGTCGGGAAGGGGTTAATGGTATAGAGAACTGTGTCTAGTGCATTAACTCTGATTTTTTGCCCATTGAAACCAGTAGGCCCATTGTGGTCTATGGGGAAAGCTGCTGAGTTGCCCATAGCAACCAATCAGATCGCTTCTTTCATTTTTGAAAAAGTCTCTGAAAAATGAAGGAAGTAATCTGATTGGTTGCTATGGGCAACTCAGAAACTTTTCCAGGAAAATATGCTGAGTTGCCCATAGCAACCAATCAGATCGCTTCTTTCATTTTGCAAAGGCATTGTGAAAAATGAAAGAAGCAATCTGGTTGCTATGGGCAACTGCACAACTCTTCCTCTACACTGGTCTTAATGAATCTCCCCCATAGAGGGAGATTTATCAAAACCTGCCCAGAGGAAAAGTTTCTGAGTTGCCCATAGCAACCAATCAGATCGCTTCTTTCATTTTTGAAAAAGCCTCTGAAAAATGAAGGATATTTTTGAGATTTTGGAAGCTGGGATACTCACTACACCCATGCATATCTAGATAATTAAGTATGGGGGGAACTTAAATTTATTTTTTAAATCACATGGAGTTTTGACTTTACTTCATTATGGTCGAATAAAGCACTTAAAGAGTTCCTTAAAATTAAAGATTCACTCTTTTGGATGAAAAGGGGCTTATTTATGTAAATCAATTATACGCTTTAGGTCAAATAAAGTCGTTTGAAGAGATAGCCCATAAGTGTGTGGGGGGAAGACAATCACAAACATTGTTTTTTACAAATAAGTAACACAGATCATAAAGCAATAAAAGGAGAGATTGGAGATTTCAGGGATTCTATATATAAGAAAAGTTTAATTAGACTATTTCCTTATGCAAAGTTGCTGTCTGGGCATGCTGGGAGTTGTGGTTCTGCAGCGGTTGGGGGTTCACAGCTTGAAGACCACTGCTATAGAGGGTGCAAATGTATCTGAGCCCTGGAACTCAAATAATGTGAAATATGAGATGATCAAAATGGAGCCCCTGCACTAATTACTTGGGTTCTGAGGTCTGTAAGGTCCATAGTAAAAACATCAGGTTCTGTCTATAGCAGATACTAAATCATGGCAGCTCAAAGAAACAAGCAGTCATTCTGACATGTCACATGTGATGTCATAGACAGCTGGAGGCCTGACATCCCACTGACAGCCGCCCGAGCCTTCAGTCTGTTCCAGTGCGATTAGTGAGAATAGTGAGATTAGCGTCTTCTTTTTCTACTTGTCTGAAATGGAGCTAAAAGGACTGGGGTTCGTCCCCCTCCTGTTGGCGTTTTGGTGTGCGGCCTGGCTTGCCACCAGCTACATCATGACGGTCGTCCTCGGCCATGCAGCCTCGCCACTGATGAGCATCAGGTAAGATAAACAAGCAAATGATTCTTATTTCATGGGTTGGGAGTGAGGAAATATCCATAATAACATTGGTTTCTTTTCCTTCACAGTGACGTGGGAAATGTCTTTCCCGAAAGCATATTATTCAGAATTGGATTCATAGGGACGTCCATTGGCACTTTGGTACTAACCTTTCTTATTTATAAGTATATGGTTATGCATACTGAAGAGTTCAGGGGTCATCAGGTCCTGATCCAGAGGATCCTGCTGGCCATTGTGTGGGCCTCCTGTTTTTCCACAGCTGTTATGCATGTATTGTCCCCCGAAGAATATCCCAGGATACACTTTGTCAGCACGATAATTTCCATTACATGTGAAGCCTTATACTACCTTGGGCAGTCCATCCAGATGTATAAATTACCAGGAGCAAAAAAAGTCATCCACCATAGTAGATGCACCTGCTGTGGCCTGACTTTTGTCTGTGTAGTTTTCTATTTTGGATATGAAACATTAAAGGAATTATTCCATAATGATGAAGACTGGGACGAGATCCGTGAAATCCCCATCATAATCATCGAGTGGGTGATGCTTCTACTGATCCTGATAAACATCGTGACCTATTATTCCACCATGCAGAGGTTATTGTTGACCGTCTCCAGAAACAGCTGCACACTCTCTCTTAGAGTAAAAATTGATGACTTCGGGGTGTAGACCACCACGGGGGCCATCAAGTGGACTTCTGGGAGAGATACTGCACAGGACACGGAAAACATCTAAAGAAGAATAACTGGGGGACTACATATGGTGCCAGTAATCATGACACAATAATATGAGCTGGTGATATTACCTATACAAAAAAAAAAAAAAAAAAAAATTATAAAAAAATATTGGTGTGTGAAGTGTAATACCTAGTTAGAAAAACAGAATCAAATTCATCATTATAACCCCCCTCTGCATTACCCTGTTTATTATTTTTCAAGCAAGCACTTTGTTCTAATTCGTCCACTCTCTGGCGTGCTCCTTGTATAAGGGGTTTGGGATACCCTTTTTGTTTAAAACGATCCTCCAGGTTCTCTAGTTGTTGTAGGTATTTTTGTGTGGAAGAACAATTCCTTCGGATTCTTTTCATTTGACCGAATGGAATGTTCTTCTTCCATTATTTAAGATGGCAACTGTTAAAGTCGAGGTATCTGTTTGCATTCACCTCCTTAAAATAGTTGGCAGTATGCGAACAGCCATCCTGAATATAGATATTTAAATCCAGGAACTCACATTTTTTGGGGGACTGATGCAGCGCTGCCTTTGGCAATTTCTGGCTCTGCTATAGCGCTTTTTTTGAGGGGGCGTGTCGGCTGCCCCTTCATCTGGCGGTCAACCTGCGCCGCCGGGACGCAGCGCCGCCGGGACCGCCTGGAGGACGTCGCTCGCAACGGGACCACTCGGGACACCGCATGGTCGGGTAAGTGATGCCGGGGGATGGGTAAGGGACACTTAGCAGAGCGGTGTGTGTCCCGATCCCCGTGATCGGGACTTACACACCGCGCTGCTAAATATTCTGATAGCGAAACGCTGCTATTAGCTAGTCAGAGTTGACCAGCTGATAGCAGCGATCGCTGGGGGGGGGGGTGGGGGATGAAACCCCCCGTGGTCGCATGGTAAGATGGCTGGCTATCAGTGATAGCCACCATCTTACCGGGCGCTGCGGGATGCCGCGAGTAGCGGCAAAAATGTTCATGACGTACCTGTATGTCATGGGTCGGGAACACCTTGCCACCCATGACGTACAGGTATGTCATAGGTCGGGAAGGGGTTAATGGTATAGAGAACTGTGTCTAGTGCATTAACTCTGATTTTTTGCCCATTGAAACCAGTAGGCCCATTGTGGTCTATGGGGAAAGCTGCTGAGTTGCCCATAGCAACCAATCAGATCGCTTCTTTCATTTTTGAAAAAGTCTCTGAAAAATGAAGGAAGTAATCTGATTGGTTGCTATGGGCAACTCAGAAACTTTTCCAGGAAAATATGCTGAGTTGCCCATAGCAACCAATCAGATCGCTTCTTTCATTTTGCAAAGGCATTGTGAAAAATGAAAGAAGCAATCTGGTTGCTATGGGCAACTGCACAACTCTTCCTCTACACTGGTCTTAATGAATCTCCCCCATAGAGGGAGATTTATCAAAACCTGCCCAGAGGAAAAGTTTCTGAGTTGCCCATAGCAACCAATCAGATCGCTTCTTTCATTTTTGAAAAAGCCTCTGAAAAATGAAGGATATTTTTGAGATTTTGGAAGCTGGGATACTCACTACACCCATGCATATCTAGATAATTAAGTATGGGGGGAACTTAAATTTATTTTTTAAATCACATGGAGTTTTGACTTTACTTCATTATGGTCGAATAAAGCACTTAAAGAGTTCCTTAAAATTAAAGATTCACTCTTTTGGATGAAAAGGGGCTTATTTATGTAAATCAATTATACGCTTTAGGTCAAATAAAGTCGTTTGAAGAGATAGCCCATAAGTGTGTGGGGGGAAGACAATCACAAACATTGTTTTTTACAAATAAGTAACACAGATCATAAAGCAATAAAAGGAGAGATTGGAGATTTCAGGGATTCTATATATAAGAAAAGTTTAATTAGACTATTTCCTTATGCAAAGTTGCTGTCTGGGCATGCTGGGAGTTGTGGTTCTGCAGCGGTTGGGGGTTCACAGCTTGAAGACCACTGCTATAGAGGGTGCAAATGTATCTGAGCCCTGGAACTCAAATAATGTGAAATATGAGATGATCAAAATGGAGCCCCTGCACTAATTACTTGGGTTCTGAGGTCTGTAAGGTCCATAGTAAAAACATCAGGTTCTGTCTATAGCAGATACTAAATCATGGCAGCTCAAAGAAACAAGCAGTCATTCTGACATGTCACATGTGATGTCATAGACAGCTGGAGGCCTGACATCCCACTGACAGCCGCCCGAGCCTTCAGTCTGTTCCAGTGCGATTAGTGAGAATAGTGAGATTAGCGTCTTCTTTTTCTACTTGTCTGAAATGGAGCTAAAAGGACTGGGGTTCGTCCCCCTCCTGTTGGCGTTTTGGTGTGCGGCCTGGCTTGCCACCAGCTACATCATGACGGTCGTCCTCGGCCATGCAGCCTCGCCACTGATGAGCATCAGGTAAGATAAACAAGCAAATGATTCTTATTTCATGGGTTGGGAGTGAGGAAATATCCATAATAACATTGGTTTCTTTTCCTTCACAGTGACGTGGGAAATGTCTTTCCCGAAAGCATATTATTCAGAATTGGATTCATAGGGACGTCCATTGGCACTTTGGTACTAACCTTTCTTATTTATAAGTATATGGTTATGCATACTGAAGAGTTCAGGGGTCATCAGGTCCTGATCCAGAGGATCCTGCTGGCCATTGTGTGGGCCTCCTGTTTTTCCACAGCTGTTATGCATGTATTGTCCCCCGAAGAATATCCCAGGATACACTTTGTCAGCACGATAATTTCCATTACATGTGAAGCCTTATACTACCTTGGGCAGTCCATCCAGATGTATAAATTACCAGGAGCAAAAAAAGTCATCCACCATAGTAGATGCACCTGCTGTGGCCTGACTTTTGTCTGTGTAGTTTTCTATTTTGGATATGAAACATTAAAGGAATTATTCCATAATGATGAAGACTGGGACGAGATCCGTGAAATCCCCATCATAATCATCGAGTGGGTGATGCTTCTACTGATCCTGATAAACATCGTGACCTATTATTCCACCATGCAGAGGTTATTGTTGACCGTCTCCAGAAACAGCTGCACACTCTCTCTTAGAGTAAAAATTGATGACTTCGGGGTGTAGACCACCACGGGGGCCATCAAGTGGACTTCTGGGAGAGATACTGCACAGGACACGGAAAACATCTAAAGAAGAATAACTGGGGGACTACATATGGTGCCAGTAATCATGACACAATAATATGAGCTGGTGATATTACCTATACAAAAAAAAAAAAAAAAAAAAATTATAAAAAAATATTGGTGTGTGAAGTGTAATACCTAGTTAGAAAAACAGAATCAAATTCATCATTATAACCCCCCTCTGCATTACCCTGTTTATTATTTTTCAAGCAAGCACTTTGTTCTAATTCGTCCACTCTCTGGCGTGCTCCTTGTATAAGGGGTTTGGGATACCCTTTTTGTTTAAAACGATCCTCCAGGTTCTCTAGTTGTTGTAGGTATTTTTGTGTGGAAGAACAATTCCTTCGGATTCTTTTCATTTGACCGAATGGAATGTTCTTCTTCCATTATTTAAGATGGCAACTGTTAAAGTCGAGGTATCTGTTTGCATTCACCTCCTTAAAATAGTTGGCAGTATGCGAACAGCCATCCTGAATATAGATATTTAAATCCAGGAACTCACATTTTTTGGGGGACTGATGCAGCGCTGCCTTTGGCAATTTCTGGCTCTGCTATAGCGCTTTTTTTGAGGGGGCGTGTCGGCTGCCCCTTCATCTGGCGGTCAACCTGCGCCGCCGGGACGCAGCGCCGCCGGGACCGCCTGGAGGACGTCGCTCGCAACGGGACCACACGGGACACCGCATGGTCGGGTAAGTGATGCCGGGGGATGGGTAAGGGACACTTAGCAGAGCGGTGTGTGTCCCGATCCCCGTGATCGGGACTTACACACCGCGCTGCTAAATATTCTGATAGCGAAACGCTGCTATTAGCTAGTCAGAGTTGACCAGCTGATAGCAGCGATCGCTGGGGGGGGGGTGGGGGATGAAACCCCCCGTGGTCGCATGGTAAGATGGCTGGCTATCAGTGATAGCCACCATCTTACCGGGCGCTGCGGGATGCCGCGAGTAGCGGCAAAAATGTTCATGACGTACCTGTATGTCATGGGTCGGGAACACCTTGCCACCCATGACGTACAGGTATGTCATAGGTCGGGAAGGGGTTAATGGTATAGAGAACTGTGTCTAGTGCATTAACTCTGATTTTTTGCCCATTGAAACCAGTAGGCCCATTGTGGTCTATGGGGAAAGCTGCTGAGTTGCCCATAGCAACCAATCAGATCGCTTCTTTCATTTTTGAAAAAGTCTCTGAAAAATGAAGGAAGTAATCTGATTGGTTGCTATGGGCAACTCAGAAACTTTTCCAGGAAAATATGCTGAGTTGCCCATAGCAACCAATCAGATCGCTTCTTTCATTTTGCAAAGGCATTGTGAAAAATGAAAGAAGCAATCTGGTTGCTATGGGCAACTGCACAACTCTTCCTCTACACTGGTCTTAATGAATCTCCCCCATAGAGGGAGATTTATCAAAACCTGCCCAGAGGAAAAGTTTCTGAGTTGCCCATAGCAACCAATCAGATCGCTTCTTTCATTTTTGAAAAAGCCTCTGAAAAATGAAGGATATTTTTGAGATTTTGGAAGCTGGGATACTCACTACACCCATGCATATCTAGATAATTAAGTATGGGGGGAACTTAAATTTATTTTTTAAATCACATGGAGTTTTGACTTTACTTCATTATGGTCGAATAAAGCACTTAAAGAGTTCCTTAAAATTAAAGATTCACTCTTTTGGATGAAAAGGGGCTTATTTATGTAAATCAATTATACGCTTTAGGTCAAATAAAGTCGTTTGAAGAGATAGCCCATAAGTGTGTGGGGGGAAGACAATCACAAACATTGTTTTTTACAAATAAGTAACACAGATCATAAAGCAATAAAAGGAGAGATTGGAGATTTCAGGGATTCTATATATAAGAAAAGTTTAATTAGACTATTTCCTTATGCAAAGTTGCTGTCTGGGCATGCTGGGAGTTGTGGTTCTGCAGCGGTTGGGGGTTCACAGCTTGAAGACCACTGCTATAGAGGGTGCAAATGTATCTGAGCCCTGGAACTCAAATAATGTGAAATATGAGATGATCAAAATGGAGCCCCTGCACTAATTACTTGGGTTCTGAGGTCTGTAAGGTCCATAGTAAAAACATCAGGTTCTGTCTATAGCAGATACTAAATCATGGCAGCTCAAAGAAACAAGCAGTCATTCTGACATGTCACATGTGATGTCATAGACAGCTGGAGGCCTGACATCCCACTGACAGCCGCCCGAGCCTTCAGTCTGTTCCAGTGCGATTAGTGAGAATAGTGAGATTAGCGTCTTCTTTTTCTACTTGTCTGAAATGGAGCTAAAAGGACTGGGGTTCGTCCCCCTCCTGTTGGCGTTTTGGTGTGCGGCCTGGCTTGCCACCAGCTACATCATGACGGTCGTCCTCGGCCATGCAGCCTCGCCACTGATGAGCATCAGGTAAGATAAACAAGCAAATGATTCTTATTTCATGGGTTGGGAGTGAGGAAATATCCATAATAACATTGGTTTCTTTTCCTTCACAGTGACGTGGGAAATGTCTTTCCCGAAAGCATATTATTCAGAATTGGATTCATAGGGACGTCCATTGGCACTTTGGTACTAACCTTTCTTATTTATAAGTATATGGTTATGCATACTGAAGAGTTCAGGGGTCATCAGGTCCTGATCCAGAGGATCCTGCTGGCCATTGTGTGGGCCTCCTGTTTTTCCACAGCTGTTATGCATGTATTGTCCCCCGAAGAATATCCCAGGATACACTTTGTCAGCACGATAATTTCCATTACATGTGAAGCCTTATACTACCTTGGGCAGTCCATCCAGATGTATAAATTACCAGGAGCAAAAAAAGTCATCCACCATAGTAGATGCACCTGCTGTGGCCTGACTTTTGTCTGTGTAGTTTTCTATTTTGGATATGAAACATTAAAGGAATTATTCCATAATGATGAAGACTGGGACGAGATCCGTGAAATCCCCATCATAATCATCGAGTGGGTGATGCTTCTACTGATCCTGATAAAACATCGTGACCTATTATTCCACCATGCAGAGGTTATTGTTGACCGTCTCCAGAAACAGCTGCACACTCTCTCTTAGAGTAAAAATTGATGACTTCGGGGTGTAGACCACCACGGGGGCCATCAAGTGGACTTCTGGGAGAGATACTGCACAGGACACGGGAAAACATCTAAAGAAGAATAACTGGGGGACTACATATGGTGCCAGTAATCATGACACAATAATATGAGCTGGTGATATTACCTATACAAAAAAAAAATAAAAAAAAATTATAAAAAAATATTGGTGTGTGAAGTGTAATACCTAGTTAGAAAAACAGAATCAAATTCATCATTATAACCCCCCTCTGCATTACCCTGTTTATTATTTTTCAAGCAAGCACTTTGTTCTAATTCGTCCACTCTCTGGCGTGCTCCTTGTATAAGGGGTTTGGGATACCTTTTTGTTTAAAACGATCCTCCAGGTTCTCTAGTTGTTGTAGGTATTTTTGTGTGGAAGAACAATTCCTTCGGATTCTTTTCATTTGACCGAATGGAATGTTCTTCTTCCCATTATTTAAGATGGCAACTGTTAAAGTCGAGGGTATCTGTTGCATTCACCTCCTTAAAATAGTTGGCAGTATGCGAACAGCCATCCTGAATATAGATATTTAAATCCAGGAACTCACATTTTTTGGGGGACTGATGCAGCGCTGCCTTTGGCAATTTCTGGCTCTGCTATAGCGCTTTTTTTGAGGGGGGCGTGTCGGCTGCCCCTTCATCTGGCGGTCAACCTGCGCCGCCGGGACGCAGCGCCGCCGGGACCGCCTGGAGGACGTCGCTCGCAACGGGGACCACTCGGGGACACCGCAATGGTCGGGTAAGTGATGCGGGGGATGGGTAAGGGACACTTAGCAGAGCGGTGTGTGTCCCGATCCCCGTGATCGGGACTTACACACCGCGCTGCTAAATATTCTGATAGCGAAACGCTGCTATTAGCTAGTCAGAGTTGACCAGCTGATAGCAGCGATCGCTGGGGGGGGGGGGGTGGGGGATGAAACCCCCCGTGGTCGCATGGTAAGATGGCTGGCTATCAGTGATAGCCACCATCTTACCGGGCGCTGCGGGATGCGCGAGTAGCGGCAAAAATGTTCATGACGTACCTGTATGTCATGGGTCGGGAACACCTTGCCACCCATGACGTACAGGTATGTCATAGGTCGGGAAGGGGTTAATGGTATAGAGAACTGTGTCTAGTGCATTAACTCTGATTTTTTGCCCATTGAAACAGTAGGCCCATTGTGGTCTATGGGTGAAAGCTGCTGAGTTGCCCATAGCAACCAATCAGATCGCTTCTTTCATTTTTGAAAAAGTCTCTGAAAAATGAAGGAAGTAATCTGATTGTTGCTATGGGCAACTCAGAAACTTTTCCAGGAAAATATGCTGGAGTTGCCCATAGCAACCAATCAGATCGCTTCTTTCATTTTGCAAAGGCATTGTGAAAAATGAAAGAAGCAATCTGGTTGCTATGGGCAACTGCACAACTCTTCCTCTACACTGGTCTTAATGAATCTCCCCCATAGAGGGAGATTTATCAAAACCTGCCCAGAGGAAAAGTTTTCTGAGTTGCCCATTGCAACCAATCAGATCGCTTCTTTCATTTTTGAAAAAGCCTCTGAAAAATGAAGGATATTTTTGAGATTTTGGAAGCTGGGATACTCACTACACCCCATGGCATATCTAGATAATTAAGTATGGGGGGAACTTAAATTTATTTTTTAAATCACATGGAGTTTTGACTTTACTTCATTATGGTCGAATAAAGCACTTAAAGAAGTTTCCTTAAAATTAAAGATTCACTCTTTTGGATGAAAAGGGGCTTATTTATGTAAATCAATTATACGCTTTAGGTCAAATAAAGTCGTTTGAAGAGATAGCCCATAAGTGTGTGGGGGGAAGACAATCACAAACATTGTTTTTTACAAATAAGTAACACAGATCATAAAGCAATAAAAGGAGAGATTGGAGATTTCAGGGATTCTATATATAAGAAAAGTTTAATTAGACTATTTCCTTATGCAAAGTTGCTGTCTGGGCATGCTGGGAGTTGTGGTTCTGCAGCGGTTGGGGGTTCACAGCTTGAAGACCACTGCTATAGAGGGTGCAAATGTATCTGAGCCCTGGAACTCAAATAATGTGAAATATGAGATGATCAAAATGGAGCCCCTGCACTAATTACTTGGGTTCTGAGGTCTGTAAGGTCCATAGTAAAAAACATCAGGTTCTGTCTATAGCAGATACTAAATCATGGCAGCTCAAAGAAACAAGCAGTCATTCTGACATGTCACATGTGATGTCATAGACAGCTGGAGGCCTGACATCCACTGACAGCCGCCCGAGCCTTCAGTCTGTTCCAGTGCGATTAGTGAGAATAGTGAGATTAGCGTCTTCTTTTTCTACTTGTCTGAAATGGAGCTAAAAGGACTGGGGTTCGTCCCCCTCCTGTTGGCGTTTTGGTGTGCGGCCTGGCTTGCCACCAGCTACATCATGACGGTCGTCCTCGGCATGCAGCCTCGCCACTGATGAGCATCAGGTAAGATAAACAAGCAAATGATTCTTATTTCATGGGTTGGGAGTGAGGAAATATCCATAATAACATTGGTTTCTTTTCCTTCACAGTGACGTGGGAAATGTCTTTCCCGAAAGCATATTATTCAGAATTGGATTCATAGGGACGTCCCATGGCACTTTGGTACTAACCTTTCTTATTTATAAGTATATGGTTATGCATACTGAAGAGTTCAGGGGTCATCAGGTCCTGATCCAGAGGATCCTGCTGGCCATTGTGTGGGCCTCCTGTTTTTCCACAGCTGTTATGCATGTATTGTCCCCCGAAGAATATCCCAGGATACACTTTGTCAGCACGATAATTTCCATTACATGTGAAGCCTTATACTACCTTGGGCAGTCCATCCAGATGTATAAATTACCAGGAGCAAAAAAAGTCATCCACCACACCTGCTGTGGCCTGACTTTTGTCTGTGTAGTTTTCTATTTTGGATATGAAACATTAAAGGAATTATTCCATAATGATGAAGACTGGGACGAGATCCGTGAAATCCCCATCATAATCATCGAGTGGGTGATGCTTCTACTGATCCTGATAAACATCGTGACCTATTATTCCACCATGCAGAGGTTATTGTTGACCGTCTCCAGAAACAGCTGCACACTCTCTCTTAGAGTAAAAATTGATGACTTCGGGGTGTAGACCACCACGGGGGCCATCAAGTGGACTTCTGGGAGAGATACTGCACAGGACACGGAAAACATCTAAAGAAGAATAACTGGGGGACTACATATGGTGCCAGTAATCATGACACAATAATATGAGCTGGTGATATTACCTATACAAAAAAAAAAAAAAAAAAAATTATAAAAAAATATTGGTGTGTGAAGTGTAATACCTAGTTAGAAAAACAGAATCAAATTCATCATTATAACCCCCCTCTGCATTACCCTGTTTATTATTTTTCAAGCAAGCACTTTGTTCTAATTCGTCCACTCTCTGGCGTGCTCCTTGTATAAGGGGTTTGGGATACCCTTTTTGTTTAAAACGATCCTCCAGGTTCTCTAGTTGTTGTAGGTATTTTTGTGTGGAAGAACAATTCCTTCGGATTCTTTTCATTTGACCGAATGGAATGTTCTTCTTCCATTATTTAAGATGGCAACTGTTAAAGTCGAGGTATCTGTTTGCATTCACCTCCTTAAAATAGTTGGCAGTATGCGAACAGCCATCCTGAATATAGATATTTAAATCCAGGAACTCACATTTTTTGGGGGACTGATGCAGCGCTGCCTTTGGCAATTTCTGGCTCTGCTATAGCGCTTTTTTTGAGGGGGCGTGTCGGCTGCCCCTTCATCTGGCGGTCAACCTGCGCCGCCGGGACGCAGCGCCGCCGGGACCGCCTGGAGGACGTCGCTCGCAACGGGACCACTCGGGACACCGCATGGTCGGGTAAGTGATGCCGGGGGATGGGTAAGGGACACTTAGCAGAGCGGTGTGTGTCCCGATCCCCGTGATCGGGACTTACACACCGCGCTGCTAAATATTCTGATAGCGAAACGCTGCTATTAGCTAGTCAGAGTTGACCAGCTGATAGCAGCGATCGCTGGGGGTGGGGGTGGGGGATGAAACCCCCCGTGGTCGCATGGTAAGATGGCTGGCTATCAGTGATAGCCACCATCTTACCGGGCGCTGCGGGATGCCGCGAGTAGCGGCAAAAATGTTCATGACGTACCTGTATGTCATGGGTCGGGAACACCTTGCCACCCATGACGTACAGGTATGTCATAGGTCGGGAAGGGGTTAATGGTATAGAGAACTGTGTCTAGTGCATTAACTCTGATTTTTTGCCCATTGAAACCAGTAGGCCCATTGTGGTCTATGGGGAAAGCTGCTGAGTTGCCCATAGCAACCAATCAGATCGCTTCTTTCATTTTTGAAAAAGTCTCTGAAAAATGAAGGAAGTAATCTGATTGGTTGCTATGGGCAACTCAGAAACTTTTCCAGGAAAATATGCTGAGTTGCCCATAGCAACCAATCAGATCGCTTCTTTCATTTTGCAAAGGCATTGTGAAAAATGAAAGAAGCAATCTGGTTGCTATGGGCAACTGCACAACTCTTCCTCTACACTGGTCTTAATGAATCTCCCCCATAGAGGGAGATTTATCAAAACCTGCCCAGAGGAAAAGTTTCTGAGTTGCCCATAGCAACCAATCAGATCGCTTCTTTCATTTTTGAAAAAGCCTCTGAAAAATGAAGGATATTTTTGAGATTTTGGAAGCTGGGATACTCACTACACCCATGCATATCTAGATAATTAAGTATGGGGGGAACTTAAATTTATTTTTTAAATCACATGGAGTTTTGACTTTACTTCATTATGGTCGAATAAAGCACTTAAAGAGTTCCTTAAAATTAAAGATTCACTCTTTTGGATGAAAAGGGGCTTATTTATGTAAATCAATTATACGCTTTAGGTCAAATAAAGTCGTTTGAAGAGATAGCCCATAAGTGTGTGGGGGGAAGACAATCACAAACATTGTTTTTTACAAATAAGTAACACAGATCATAAAGCAATAAAAGGAGAGATTGGAGATTTCAGGGATTCTATATATAAGAAAAGTTTAATTAGACTATTTCCTTATGCAAAGTTGCTGTCTGGGCATGCTGGGAGTTGTGGTTCTGCAGCGGTTGGGGGTTCACAGCTTGAAGACCACTGCTATAGAGGGTGCAAATGTATCTGAGCCCTGGAACTCAAATAATGTGAAATATGAGATGATCAAAATGGAGCCCCTGCACTAATTACTTGGGTTCTGAGGTCTGTAAGGTCCATAGTAAAAACATCAGGTTCTGTCTATAGCAGATACTAAATCATGGCAGCTCAAAGAAACAAGCAGTCATTCTGACATGTCACATGTGATGTCATAGACAGCTGGAGGCCTGACATCCCACTGACAGCCGCCCGAGCCTTCAGTCTGTTCCAGTGCGATTAGTGAGATTAGCGTCTTCTTTTTCTACTTGTCTGAAATGGAGCTAAAAGGACTGGGGTTCGTCCCCCTCCTGTTGGCGTTTTGGTGTGCGGCCTGGCTTGCCACCAGCTACATCATGACGGTCGTCCTCGGCCATGCAGCCTCGCCACTGATGAGCATCAGGTAAGATAAACAAGCAAATGATTCTTATTTCATGGGTTGGGAGTGAGGAAATATCCATAATAACATTGGTTTCTTTTCCTTCACAGTGACGTGGGAAATGTCTTTCCCGAAAGCATATTATTCAGAATTGGATTCATAGGGACGTCCATTGGCACTTTGGTACTAACCTTTCTTATTTATAAGTATATGGTTATGCATACTGAAGAGTTCAGGGGTCATCAGGTCCTGATCCAGAGGATCCTGCTGGCCATTGTGTGGGCCTCCTGTTTTTCCACAGCTGTTATGCATGTATTGTCCCCCGAAGAATATCCCAGGATACACTTTGTCAGCACGATAATTTCCATTACATGTGAAGCCTTATACTACCTTGGGCAGTCCATCCAGATGTATAAATTACCAGGAGCAAAAAAAGTCATCCACCATAGTAGATGCACCTGCTGTGGCCTGACTTTTGTCTGTGTAGTTTTCTATTTTGGATATGAAACATTAAAGGAATTATTCCATAATGATGAAGACTGGGACGAGATCCGTGAAATCCCCATCATAATCATCGAGTGGGTGATGCTTCTACTGATCCTGATAAACATCGTGACCTATTATTCCACCATGCAGAGGTTATTGTTGACCGTCTCCAGAAACAGCTGCACACTCTCTCTTAGAGTAAAAATTGATGACTTCGGGGTGTAGACCACCACGGGGGCCATCAAGTGGACTTCTGGGAGAGATACTGCACAGGACACGGAAAACATCTAAAGAAGAATAACTGGGGGACTACATATGGTGCCAGTAATCATGACACAATAATATGAGCTGGTGATATTACCTATACAAAAAAAAAAAAAAAAAAAATTATAAAAAAATATTGGTGTGTGAAGTGTAATACCTAGTTAGAAAAACAGAATCAAATTCATCATTATAACCCCCCTCTGCATTACCCTGTTTATTATTTTTCAAGCAAGCACTTTGTTCTAATTCGTCCACTCTCTGGCGTGCTCCTTGTATAAGGGGTTTGGGATACCCTTTTTGTTTAAAACGATCCTCCAGGTTCTCTAGTTGTTGTAGGTATTTTTGTGTGGAAGAACAATTCCTTCGGATTCTTTTCATTTGACCGAATGGAATGTTCTTCTTCCATTATTTAAGATGGCAACTGTTAAAGTCGAGGTATCTGTTTGCATTCACCTCCTTAAAATAGTTGGCAGTATGCGAACAGCCATCCTGAATATAGATATTTAAATCCAGGAACTCACATTTTTTGGGGGACTGATGCAGCGCTGCCTTTGGCAATTTCTGGCTCTGCTATAGCGCTTTTTTTGAGGGGGCGTGTCGGCTGCCCCTTCATCTGGCGGTCAACCTGCGCCGCCGGGACGCAGCGCCGCCGGGACCGCCTGGAGGACGTCGCTCGCAACGGGACCACTCGGGACACCGCATGGTCGGGTAAGTGATGCCGGGGGATGGGTAAGGGACACTTAGCAGAGCGGTGTGTGTCCCGATCCCCGTGATCGGGACTTACACACCGCGCTGCTAAATATTCTGATAGCGAAACGCTGCTATTAGCTAGTCAGAGTTGACCAGCTGATAGCAGCGATCGCTGGGGGGGGGGGGTGGGGGATGAAACCCCCCGTGGTCGCATGGTAAGATGGCTGGCTATCAGTGATAGCCACCATCTTACCGGGCGCTGCGGGATGCCGCGAGTAGCGGCAAAAATGTTCATGACGTACCTGTATGTCATGGGTCGGGAACACCTTGCCACCCATGACGTACAGGTATGTCATAGGTCGGGAAGGGGTTAATGGTATAGAGAACTGTGTCTAGTGCATTAACTCTGATTTTTTGCCCATTGAAACCAGTAGGCCCATTGTGGTCTATGGGGAAAGCTGCTGAGTTGCCCATAGCAACCAATCAGATCGCTTCTTTCATTTTTGAAAAAGTCTCTGAAAAATGAAGGAAGTAATCTGATTGGTTGCTATGGGCAACTCAGAAACTTTTCCAGGAAAATATGCTGAGTTGCCCATAGCAACCAATCAGATCGCTTCTTTCATTTTGCAAAGGCATTGTGAAAAATGAAAGAAGCAATCTGGTTGCTATGGGCAACTGCACAACTCTTCCTCTACACTGGTCTTAATGAATCTCCCCCATAGAGGGAGATTTATCAAAACCTGCCCAGAGGAAAAGTTTCTGAGTTGCCCATAGCAACCAATCAGATCGCTTCTTTCATTTTTGAAAAAGCCTCTGAAAAATGAAGGATATTTTTGAGATTTTGGAAGCTGGGATACTTACTACACCCATGCATATCTAGATAATTAAGTATGGGGGGAACTTAAATTTATTTTTTAAATCACATGGAGTTTTGACTTTACTTCATTATGGTCGAATAAAGCACTTAAAGAGTTCCTTAAAATTAAAGATTCACTCTTTTGGATGAAAAGGGGCTTATTTATGTAAATCAATTATACGCTTTAGGTCAAATAAAGTCGTTTGAAGAGATAGCCCATAAGTGTGTGGGGGGAAGACAATCACAAACATTGTTTTTTACAAATAAGTAACACAGATCATAAAGCAATAAAAGGAGAGATTGGAGATTTCAGGGATTCTATATATAAGAAAAGTTTAATTAGACTATTTCCTTATGCAAAGTTGCTGTCTGGGCATGCTGGGAGTTGTGGTTCTGCAGCGGTTGGGGGTTCACAGCTTGAAGACCACTGCTATAGAGGGTGCAAATGTATCTGAGCCCTGGAACTCAAATAATGTGAAATATGAGATGATCAAAATGGAGCCCCTGCACTAATTACTTGGGTTCTGAGGTCTGTAAGGTCCATAGTAAAAACATCAGGTTCTGTCTATAGCAGATACTAAATCATGGCAGCTCAAAGAAACAAGCAGTCATTCTGACATGTCACATGTGATGTCATAGACAGCTGGAGGCCTGACATCCCACTGACAGCCGCCCGAGCCTTCAGTCTGTTCCAGTGCGATTAGTGAGAATAGTGAGATTAGCGTCTTCTTTTTCTACTTGTCTGAAATGGAGCTAAAAGGACTGGGGTTCGTCCCCCTCCTGTTGGCGTTTTGGTGTGCGGCCTGGCTTGCCACCAGCTACATCATGACGGTCGTCCTCGGCCATGCAGCCTCGCCACTGATGAGCATCAGGTAAGATAAACAAGCAAATGATTCTTATTTCATGGGTTGGGAGTGAGGAAATATCCATAATAACATTGGTTTCTTTTCCTTCACAGTGACGTGGGAAATGTCTTTCCCGAAAGCATATTATTCAGAATTGGATTCATAGGGACGTCCATTGGCACTTTGGTACTAACCTTTCTTATTTATAAGTATATGGTTATGCATACTGAAGAGTTCAGGGGTCATCAGGTCCTGATCCAGAGGATCCTGCTGGCCATTGTGTGGGCCTCCTGTTTTTCCACAGCTGTTATGCATGTATTGTCCCCCGAAGAATATCCCAAGATACACTTTGTCAGCACGATAATTTCCATTACATGTGAAGCCTTATACTACCTTGGGCAGTCCATCCAGATGTATAAATTACCAGGAGCAAAAAAAGTCATCCACCATAGTAGATGCACCTGCTGTGGCCTGACTTTTGTCTGTGTAGTTTTCTATTTTGGATATGAAACATTAAAGGAATTATTCCATAATGATGAAGACTGGGACGAGATCCGTGAAATCCCCATCATAATCATCGAGTGGGTGATGCTTCTACTGATCCTGATAAACATCGTGACCTATTATTCCACCATGCAGAGGTTATTGTTGACCGTCTCCAGAAACAGCTGCACACTCTCTCTTAGAGTAAAAATTGATGACTTCGGGGTGTAGACCACCACGGGGGCCATCAAGTGGACTTCTGGGAGAGATACTGCACAGGACACGGAAAACATCTAAAGAAGAATAACTGGGGGACTACATATGGTGCCAGTAATCATGACACAATAATATGAGCTGGTGATATTACCTATACAAAAAAAAAAAAAAAAAAAATTATAAAAAAATATTGGTGTGTGAAGTGTAATACCTAGTTAGAAAAACAGAATCAAATTCATCATTATAACCCCCCTCTGCATTACCCTGTTTATTATTTTTCAAGCAAGCACTTTGTTCTAATTCGTCCACTCTCTGGCGTGCTCCTTGTATAAGGGGTTTGGGATACCCTTTTTGTTTAAAACGATCCTCCAGGTTCTCTAGTTGTTGTAGGTATTTTTGTGTGGAAGAACAATTCCTTCGGATTCTTTTCATTTGACCGAATGGAATGTTCTTCTTCCATTATTTAAGATGGCAACTGTTAAAGTCGAGGTATCTGTTTGCATTCACCTCCTTAAAATAGTTGGCAGTATGCGAACAGCCATCCTGAATATAGATATTTAAATCCAGGAACTCACATTTTTTGGGGGACTGATGCAGCGCTGCCTTTGGCAATTTCTGGCTCTGCTATAGCGCTTTTTTTGAGGGGGCGTGTCGGCTGCCCCTTCATCTGGCGGTCAACCTGCGCCGCCGGGACGCAGCGCCGCCGGGACCGCCTGGAGGACGTCGCTCGCAACGGGACCACTCGGGACACCGCATGGTCGGGTAAGTGATGCCGGGGGATGGGTAAGGGACACTTAGCAGAGCGGTGTGTGTCCCGATCCCCGTGATCGGGACTTACACACCGCGCTGCTAAATATTCTGATAGCGAAACGCTGCTATTAGCTAGTCAGAGTTGACCAGCTGATAGCAGCGATCGCTGGGGGGGGGGGGGGGGGGGGGGATGAAACCCCCCGTGGTCGCATGGTAAGATGGCTGGCTATCAGTGATAGCCACCATCTTACCGGGCGCTGCGGGATGCCGCGAGTAGCGGCAAAAATGTTCATGACGTACCTGTATGTCATGGGTCGGGAACACCTTGCCACCCATGACGTACAGGTATGTCATAGGTCGGGAAGGGGTTAATGGTATAGAGAACTGTGTCTAGTGCATTAACTCTGATTTTTTGCCCATTGAAACCAGTAGGCCCATTGTGGTCTATGGGGAAAGCTGCTGAGTTGCCCATAGCAACCAATCAGATCGCTTCTTTCATTTTTGAAAAAGTCTCTGAAAAATGAAGGAAGTAATCTGATTGGTTGCTATGGGCAACTCAGAAACTTTTCCAGGAAAATATGCTGAGTTGCCCATAGCAACCAATCAGATCGCTTCTTTCATTTTGCAAAGGCATTGTGAAAAATGAAAGAAGCAATCTGGTTGCTATGGGCAACTGCACAACTCTTCCTCTACACTGGTCTTAATGAATCTCCCCCATAGAGGGAGATTTATCAAAACCTGCCCAGAGGAAAAGTTTCTGAGTTGCCCATAGCAACCAATCAGATCGCTTCTTTCATTTTTGAAAAAGCCTCTGAAAAATGAAGGATATTTTTGAGATTTTGGAAGCTGGGATACTCACTACACCCATGCATATCTAGATAATTAAGTATGGGGGGAACTTAAATTTATTTTTTAAATCACATGGAGTTTTGACTTTACTTCATTATGGTCGAATAAAGCACTTAAAGAGTTCCTTAAAATTAAAGATTCACTCTTTTGGATGAAAAGGGGCTTATTTATGTAAATCAATTATACGCTTATTTCATGGGTTGGGAGTGAGGAAATATCCATAATAACATTGGTTTCTTTTCCTTCACAGTGACGTGGGAAATGTCTTTCCCGAAAGCATATTATTAAGAATTGGATTCATAGGGACGTCCATTGGCACTTTGGTACTAACCTTTCTTATTTATAAGTATATGGTTATGCATACTGAAGAGTTCAGGGGTCATCAGGTCCTGATCCAGAGGATCCTGCTGGCCATTGTGTGGGCCTCCTGTTTTTCCACAGCTGTTATGCATGTATTGTCCCCCGAAGAATATCCCAGGATACACTTTGTCAGCACGATAATTTCCATTACATGTGAAGCCTTATACTACCTTGGGCAGTCCATCCAGATGTATAAATTACCAGGAGCAAAAAAAGTCATCCACCATAGTAGATGCACCTGCTGTGGCCTGACTTTTGTCTGTGTAGTTTTCTATTTTGGATATGAAACATTAAAGGAATTATTCCATAATGATGAAGACTGGGACGAGATCCGTGAAATCCCCATCATAATCATCGAGTGGGTGATGCTTCTACTGATCCTGATAAACATCGTGACCTATTATTCCACCATGCAGAGGTTATTGTTGACCGTCTCCAGAAACAGCTGCACACTCTCTCTTAGAGTAAAAATTGATGACTTCGGGGTGTAGACCACCACGGGGGCCATCAAGTGGACTTCTGGGAGAGATACTGCACAGGACACGGAAAACATCTAAAGAAGAATAACTGGGGGACTACATATGGTGCCAGTAATCATGACACAATAATATGAGCTGGTGATATTACCTATACAAAAAAAAAAAAAAAAAAAATTATAAAAAAATATTGGTGTGTGAAGTGTAATACCTAGTTAGAAAAACAGAATCAAATTCATCATTATAACCCCCCTCTGCATTACCCTGTTTATTATTTTTCAAGCAAGCACTTTGTTCTAATTCGTCCACTCTCTGGCGTGCTCCTTGTATAAGGGGTTTGGGATACCCTTTTTGTTTAAAACGATCCTCCAGGTTCTCTAGTTGTTGTAGGTATTTTTGTGTGGAAGAACAATTCCTTCGGATTCTTTTCATTTGACCGAATGGAATGTTCTTCTTCCATTATTTAAGATGGCAACTGTTAAAGTCGAGGTATCTGTTTGCATTCACCTCCTTAAAATAGTTGGCAGTATGCGAACAGCCATCCTGAATATAGATATTTAAATCCAGGAACTCACATTTTTTGGGGGACTGATGCAGCGCTGCCTTTGGCAATTTCTGGCTCTGCTATAGCGCTTTTTTTGAGGGGGCGTGTCGGCTGCCCCTTCATCTGGCGGTCAACCTGCGCCGCCGGGACGCAGCGCCGCCGGGACCGCCTGGAGGACGTCGCTCGCAACGGGACCACTCGGGACACCGCATGGTCGGGTAAGTGATGCCGGGGGATGGGTAAGGGACACTTAGCAGAGCGGTGTGTGTCCCGATCCCCGTGATCGGGACT
The DNA here is from genome assembly GCF_029499605.1 of Hyla sarda. NCBI lineage: Eukaryota > Metazoa > Chordata > Amphibia > Anura > Hylidae > Hyla > Hyla sarda. Next base: position 117,786 of record NW_026607602.1, read on the forward strand.
TACACACCGCGCTGCTAAATATTCTGATAGCGAAACGCTGCTATTAGCTAGTCAGAGTTGACCAGCTGATAGCAGCGATCGCTGGGGGGGGGGGGTGGGGGATGAAACCCCCCGTGGTCGCATGGTAAGATGGCTGGCTATCAGTGATAGCCACCATCTTACCGGGCGCTGCGGGATGCCGCGAGTAGCGGCAAAAATGTTCATGACGTACCTGTATGTCATGGGTCGGGAACACCTTGCCACCCATGACGTACAGGTATGTCATAGGTCGGGAAGGGGTTAATGGTATAGAGAACTGTGTCTAGTGCATTAACTCTGATTTTTTGCCCATTGAAACCAGTAGGCCCATTGTGGTCTATGGGGAAAGCTGCTGAGTTGCCCATAGCAACCAATCAGATCGCTTCTTTCATTTTTTAAAAAGTCTCTGAAAAATGAAGGAAGTAATCTGATTGGTTGCTATGGGCAACTCAGAAACTTTTCCAGGAAAATATGCTGAGTTGCCCATAGCAACCAATCAGATCGCTTCTTTCATTTTGCAAAGGCATTGTGAAAAATGAAAGAAGCAATCTGGTTGCTATGGGCAACTGCACAACTCTTCCTCTACACTGGTCTTAATGAATCTCCCCCATAGAGGGAGATTTATCAAAACCTGCCCAGAGGAAAAGTTTCTGAGTTGCCCATAGCAACCAATCAGATCGCTTCTTTCATTTTTGAAAAAGCCTCTGAAAAATGAAGGATATTTTTGAGATTTTGGAAGCTGGGATACTCACTACACCCATGCATATCTAGATAATTAAGTATGGGGGGAACTTAAATTTATTTTTTAAATCACATGGAGTTTTGACTTTACTTCATTATGGTCGAATAAAGCACTTAAAGAGTTCCTTAAAATTAAAGATTCACTCTTTTGGATGAAAAGGGGCTTATTTATGTAAATCAATTATACGCTTTAGGTCAAATAAAGTCGTTTGAAGAGATAGCCCATAAGTGTGTGGGGGGAAGACAATCACAAACATTGTTTTTTACAAATAAGTAACACAGATCATAAAGCAATAAAAGGAGAGATTGGAGATTTCAGGGATTCTATATATAAGAAAAGTTTAATTAGACTATTTCCTTATGCAAAGTTGCTGTCTGGGCATGCTGGGAGTTGTGGTTCTGCAGCGGTTGGGGGTTCACTGCTTGAAGACCACTGCTATAGAGGGTGCAAATGTATCTGAGCCCTGGAACTCAAATAATGTGAAATATGAGATGATCAAAATGGAGCCCCTGCACTAATTACTTGGGTTCTGAGGTCTGTAAGGTCCATAGTAAAAACATCAGGTTCTGTCTATAGCAGATACTAAATCATGGCAGCTCAAAGAAACAAGCAGTCATTCTGACATGTCACATGTGATGTCATAGACAGCTGGAGGCCTGACATCCCACTGACAGCCGCCCGAGCCTTCAGTCTGTTCCAGTGCGATTAGTGAGAATAGTGAGATTAGCGTCTTCTTTTTCTACTTGTCTGAAATGGAGCTAAAAGGACTGGGGTTCGTCCCCCTCCTGTTGGCGTTTTGGTGTGCGGCCTGGCTTGCCACCAGCTACATCATGACGGTCGTCCTCGGCCATGCAGCCTCGCCACTGATGAGCATCAGGTAAGATAAACAAGCAAATGATTCTTATTTCATGGGTTGGGAGTGAGGAAATATCCATAATAACATTGGTTTCTTTTCCTTCACAGTGACGTGGGAAATGTCTTTCCCGAAAGCATATTATTCAGAATTGGATTCATAGGGACGTCCATTGGCACTTTGGTACTAACCTTTCTTATTTATAAGTATATGGTTATGCATACTGAAGAGTTCAGGGGTCATCAGGTCCTGATCCAGAGGATCCTGCTGGCCATTGTGTGGGCCTCCTGTTTTTCCACAGCTGTTATGCATGTATTGTCCCCCGAAGAATATCCCAGGATACACTTTGTCAGCACGATAATTTCCATTACATGTGAAGCCTTATACTACCTTGGGCAGTCCATCCAGATGTATAAATTACCAGGAGCAAAAAAAGTCATCCACCATAGTAGATGCACCTGCTGTGGCCTGACTTTTGTCTGTGTAGTTTTCTATTTTGGATATGAAACATTAAAGGAATTATTCCATAATGATGAAGACTGGGACGAGATCCGTGAAATCCCCATCATAATCATCGAGTGGGTGATGCTTCTACTGATCCTGATAAACATCGTGACCTATTATTCCACCATGCAGAGGTTATTGTTGACCGTCTCCAGAAACAGCTGCACACTCTCTCTTAGAGTAAAAATTGATGACTTCGGGGTGTAGACCACCACGGGGGCCATCAAGTGGACTTCTGGGAGAGATACTGCACAGGACACGGAAAACATCTAAAGAAGAATAACTGGGGGACTACATATGGTGCCAGTAATCATGACACAATAATATGAGCTGGTGATATTACCTATACAAAAAAAAAAAAAAAAAAAATTATAAAAAAATATTGGTGTGTGAAGTGTAATACCTAGTTAGAAAAACAGAATCAAATTCATCATTATAACCCCCCTCTGCATTACCCTGTTTATTATTTTTCAAGCAAGCACTTTGTTCTAATTCGTCCACTCTCTGGCGTGCTCCTTGTATAAGGGGTTTGGGATACCCTTTTTGTTTAAAACGATCCTCCAGGTTCTCTAGTTGTTGTAGGTATTTTTGTGTGGAAGAACAATTCCTTCGGATTCTTTTCATTTGACCGAATGGAATGTTCTTCTTCCATTATTTAAGATGGCAACTGTTAAAGTCGAGGTATCTGTTTGCATTCACCTCCTTAAAATAGTTGGCAGTATGCGAACAGCCATTCTGAATATAGATATTTAAATCCAGGAACTCACATTTTTTGGGGGACTGATGCAGCGCTGCCTTTGGCAATTTCTGGCTCTGCTATAGCGCTTTTTTTGAGGGGGCGTGTCGGCTGCCCCTTCATCTGGCGGTCAACCTGCGCCGCCGGGACGCAGCGCCGCCGGGACCGCCTGGAGGACGTCGCTCGCAACGGGACCACTCGGGACACCGCATGGTCGGGTAAGTGATGCCGGGGGGATGGGTAAGGGACACTTAGCAGAGCGGTGTGTGTCCCGATCCCCGTGATCGGGACTTACACACCGCGCTGCTAAATATTCTGATAGCGAAACGCTGCTATTAGCTAGTCAGAGTTGACCAGCTGATAGCAGCGATCGCTGGGGGGGGGGGTGGGGGATGAAACCCCCCGTGGTCGCATGGTAAGATGGCTGGCTATCAGTGATAGCCACCATCTTACCGGGCGCTGCGGGATGCCGCGAGTAGCGGCAAAAATGTTCATGACGTACCTGTATGTCATGGGTCGGGAACACCTTGCCACCCATGACGTACAGGTATGTCATAGGTCGGGAAGGGGTTAATGGTATAGAGAACTGTGTCTAGTGCATTAACTCTGATTTTTTGCCCATTGAAACCAGTAGGCCCATTGTGGTCTATGGGGAAAGCTGCTGAGTTGCCCATAGCAACCAATCAGATCGCTTCTTTCATTTTTGAAAAAGTCTCTGAAAAATGAAGGAAGTAATCTGATTGGTTGCTATGGGCAACTCAGAAACTTTTCCAGGAAAATATGCTGAGTTGCCCATAGCAACCAATCAGATCGCTTCTTTCATTTTGCAAAGGCATTGTGAAAAATGAAAGAAGCAATCTGGTTGCTATGGGCAACTGCACAACTCTTCCTCTACACTGGTCTTAATGAATCTCCCCCATAGAGGGAGATTTATCAAAACCTGCCCAGAGGAAAAGTTTCTGAGTTGCCCATAGCAACCAATCAGATCGCTTCTTTCATTTTTGAAAAAGCCTCTGAAAAATGAAGGATATTTTTGAGATTTTGGAAGCTGGGATACTCACTACACCCATGCATATCTAGATAATTAAGTATGGGGGGAACTTAAATTTATTTTTTAAATCACATGGAGTTTTGACTTTACTTCATTATGGTCGAATAAAGCACTTAAAGAGTTCCTTAAAATTAAAGATTCACTCTTTTGGATGAAAAGGGGCTTATTTATGTAAATCAATTATACGCTTTAGGTCAAATAAAGTCGTTTGAAGAGATAGCCCATAAGTGTGTGGGGGGAAGACAATCACAAACATTGTTTTTTACAAATAAGTAACACAGATCATAAAGCAATAAAAGGAGAGATTGGAGATTTCAGGGATTCTATATATAAGAAAAGTTTAATTAGACTATTTCCTTATGCAAAGTTGCTGTCTGGGCATGCTGGGAGTTGTGGTTCTGCAGCGGTTGGGGGTTCACAGCTTGAAGACCACTGCTATAGAGGGTGCAAATGTATCTGAGCCCTGGAACTCAAATAATGTGAAATATGAGATGATCAAAATGGAGCCCCTGCACTAATTACTTGGGTTCTGAGGTCTGTAAGGTCCATAGTAAAAACATCAGGTTCTGTCTATAGCAGATACTAAATCATGGCAGCTCAAAGAAACAAGCAGTCATTCTGACATGTCACATGTGATGTCATAGACAGCTGGAGGCCTGACATCCCACTGACAGCCGCCCGAGCCTTCAGTCTGTTCCAGTGCGATTAGTGAGAATAGTGAGATTAGCGTCTTCTTTTTCTACTTGTCTGAAATGGAGCTAAAAGGACTGGGGTTCGTCCCCCTCCTGTTGGCGTTTTGGTGTGCGGCCTGGCTTGCCACCAGCTACATCATGACGGTCGTCCTCGGCCATGCAGCCTCGCCACTGATGAGCATCAGGTAAGATAAACAAGCAAATGATTCTTATTTCATGGGTTGGGAGTGAGGAAATATCCATAATAACATTGGTTTCTTTTCCTTCACAGTGACGTGGGAAATGTCTTTCCCGAAAGCATATTATTCAGAATTGGATTCATAGGGACGTCCATTGGCACTTTGGTACTAACCTTTCTTATTTATAAGTATATGGTTATGCATACTGAAGAGTTCAGGGGTCATCAGGTCCTGATCCAGAGGATCCTGCTGGCCATTGTGTGGGCCTCCTGTTTTTCCACAGCTGTTATGCATGTATTGTCCCCCGAAGAATATCCCAGGATACACTTTGTCAGCACGATAATTTCCATTACATGTGAAGCCTTATACTACCTTGGGCAGTCCATCCAGATGTATAAATTACCAGGAGCAAAAAAAGTCATCCACCATAGTAGATGCACCTGCTGTGGCCTGACTTTTGTCTGTGTAGTTTTCTATTTTGGATATGAAACATTAAAGGAATTATTCCATAATGATGAAGACTGGGACGAGATCCGTGAAATCCCCATCATAATCATCGAGTGGGTGATGCTTCTACTGATCCTGATAAACATCGTGACCTATTATTCCACCATGCAGAGGTTATTGTTGACCGTCTCCAGAAACAGCTGCACACTCTCTCTTAGAGTAAAAATTGATGACTTCGGGGTGTAGACCACCACGGGGGCCATCAAGTGGACTTCTGGGAGAGATACTGCACAGGACACGGAAAACATCTAAAGAAGAATAACTGGGGGACTACATATGGTGCCAGTAATCATGACACAATAATATGAGCTGGTGATATTACCTATACAAAAAAAAAAAAAAAAAAAATTATAAAAAAATATTGGTGTGTGAAGTGTAATACCTAGTTAGAAAAACAGAATCAAATTCATCATTATAACCCCCCTCTGCATTACCCTGTTTATTATTTTTCAAGCAAGCACTTTGTTCTAATTCGTCCACTCTCTGGCGTGCTCCTTGTATAAGGGGTTTGGGATACCCTTTTTGTTTAAAACGATCCTCCAGGTTCTCTAGTTGTTGTAGGTATTTTTGTGTGGAAGAACAATTCCTTCGGATTCTTTTCATTTGACCGAATGGAATGTTCTTCTTCCATTATTTAAGATGGCAACTGTTAAAGTCGAGGTATCTGTTTGCATTCACCTCCTTAAAATAGTTGGCAGTATGCGAACAGCCATCCTGAATATAGATATTTAAATCCAGGAACTCACATTTTTTGGGGGACTGATGCAGCGCTGCCTTTGGCAATTTCTGGCTCTGCTATAGCGCTTTTTTTGAGGGGGCGTGTCGGCTGCCCCTTCATCTGGCGGTCAACCTGCGCCGCCGGGACGCAGCGCCGCCGGGACCGCCTGGAGGACGTCGCTCGCAACGGGACCACTCGGGACACCGCATGGTCGGGTAAGTGATGCCGGGGGATGGGTAAGGGACACTTAGCAGAGCGGTGTGTGTCCCGATCCCCGTGATCGGGACTTACACACCGCGCTGCTAAATATTCTGATAGCGAAACGCTGCTATTAGCTAGTCAGAGTTGACCAGCTGATAGCAGCGATCGCTGGGGGGGGGGGGGTGGGGGATGAAACCCCCCGTGGTCGCATGGTAAGATGGCTGGCTATCAGTGATAGCCACCATCTTACCGGGCGCTGCGGGATGCCGCGAGTAGCGGCAAAAATGTTCATGACGTACCTGTATGTCATGGGTCGGGAACACCTTGCCACCCATGACGTACAGGTATGTCATAGGTCGGGAAGGGGTTAATGGTATAGAGAACTGTGTCTAGTGCATTAACTCTGATTTTTTGCCCATTGAAACCAGTAGGCCCATTGTGGTCTATGGGGAAAGCTGCTGAGTTGCCCATAGCAACCAATCAGATCGCTTCTTTCATTTTTGAAAAAGTCTCTGAAAAATGAAGGAAGTAATCTGATTGGTTGCTATGGGCAACTCAGAAACTTTTCCAGGAAAATATGCTGAGTTGCCCATAGCAACCAATCAGATCGCTTCTTTCATTTTGCAAAGGCATTGTGAAAAATGAAAGAAGCAATCTGGTTGCTATGGGCAACTGCACAACTCTTCCTCTACACTGGTCTTAATGAATCTCCCCCATAGAGGGAGATTTATCAAAACCTGCCCAGAGGAAAAGTTTCTGAGTTGCCCATAGCAACCAATCAGATCGCTTCTTTCATTTTTGAAAAAGCCTCTGAAAAATGAAGGATATTTTTGAGATTTTGGAAGCTGGGATACTCACTACACCCATGCATATCTAGATAATTAAGTATGGGGGGAACTTAAATTTATTTTTTAAATCACATGGAGTTTTGACTTTACTTCATTATGGTCGAATAAAGCACTTAAAGAGTTCCTTAAAATTAAAGATTCACTCTTTTGGATGAAAAGGGGCTTATTTATGTAAATCAATTATACGCTTTAGGTCAAATAAAGTCGTTTGAAGAGATAGCCCATAAGTGTGTGGGGGGAAGACAATCACAAACATTGTTTTTTACAAATAAGTAACACAGATCATAAAGCAATAAAAGGAGAGATTGGAGATTTCAGGGATTCTATATATAAGAAAAGTTTAATTAGACTATTTCCTTATGCAAAGTTGCTGTCTGGGCATGCTGGGAGTTGTGGTTCTGCAGCGGTTGGGGGTTCACAGCTTGAAGACCACTGCTATAGAGGGTGCAAATGTATCTGAGCCCTGGAACTCAAATAATGTGAAATATGAGATGATCAAAATGGAGCCCCTGCACTAATTACTTGGGTTCTGAGGTCTGTAAGGTCCATAGTAAAAACATCAGGTTCTGTCTATAGCAGATACTAAATCATGGCAGCTCAAAGAAACAAGCAGTCATTCTGACATGTCACATGTGATGTCATAGACAGCTGGAGGCCTGACATCCCACTGACAGCCGCCCGAGCCTTCAGTCTGTTCCAGTGCGATTAGTGAGAATAGTGAGATTAGCGTCTTCTTTTTCTACTTGTCTGAAATGGAGCTAAAAGGACTGGGGTTCGTCCCCCTCCTGTTGGCGTTTTGGTGTGCGGCCTGGCTTGCCACCAGCTACATCATGACGGTCGTCCTCGGCCATGCAGCCTCGCCACTGATGAGCATCAGGTAAGATAAACAAGCAAATGATTCTTATTTCATGGGTTGGGAGTGAGGAAATATCCATAATAACATTGGTTTCTTTTCCTTCACAGTGACGTGGGAAATGTCTTTCCCGAAAGCATATTATTCAGAATTGGATTCATAGGGACGTCCATTGGCACTTTGGTACTAACCTTTCTTATTTATAAGTATATGGTTATGCATACTGAAGAGTTCAGGGGTCATCAGGTCCTGATCCAGAGGATCCTGCTGGCCATTGTGTGGGCCTCCTGTTTTTCCACAGCTGTTATGCATGTATTGTCCCCCGAAGAATATCCCAGGATACACTTTGTCAGCACGATAATTTCCATTACATGTGAAGCCTTATACTACCTTGGGCAGTCCATCCAGATGTATAAATTACCAGGAGCAAAAAAAGTCATCCACCATAGTAGATGCACCTGCTGTGGCCTGACTTTTGTCTGTGTAGTTTTCTATTTTGGATATGAAACATTAAAGGAATTATTCCATAATGATGAAGACTGGGACGAGATCCGTGAAATCCCCATCATAATCATCGAGTGGGTGATGCTTCTACTGATCCTGATAAACATCGTGACCTATTATTCCACCATGCAGAGGTTATTGTTGACCGTCTCCAGAAACAGCTGCACACTCTCTCTTAGAGTAAAAATTGATGACTTCGGGGTGTAGACCACCACGGGGGCCATCAAGTGGACTTCTGGGAGAGATACTGCACAGGACACGGAAAACATCTAAAGAAGAATAACTGGGGGACTACATATGGTGCCAGTAATCATGACACAATAATATGAGCTGGTGATATTACCTATACAAAAAAAAAAAAAAAAAAATTATAAAAAAATATTGGTGTGTGAAGTGTAATACCTAGTTAGAAAAACAGAATCAAATTCATCATTATAACCCCCCTCTGCATTACCCTGTTTATTATTTTTCAAGCAAGCACTTTGTTCTAATTCGTCCACTCTCTGGCGTGCTCCTTGTATAAGGGGTTTGGGATACCCTTTTTGTTTAAAACGATCCTCCAGGTTCTCTAGTTGTTGTAGGTATTTTTGTGTGGAAGAACAATTCCTTCGGATTCTTTTCATTTGACCGAATGGAATGTTCTTCTTCCATTATTTAAGATGGCAACTGTTAAAGTCGAGGTATCTGTTTGCATTCACCTCCTTAAAATAGTTGGCAGTATGCGAACAGCCATCCTGAATATAGATATTTAAATCCAGGAACTCACATTTTTTGGGGGACTGATGCAGCGCTGCCTTTGGCAATTTCTGGCTCTGCTATAGCGCTTTTTTTGAGGGGGCGTGTCGGCTGCCCCTTCATCTGGCGGTCAACCTGCGCCGCCGGGACGCAGCGCCGCCGGGACCGCCTGGAGGACGTCGCTCGCAACGGGACCACTCGGGACACCGCATGGTCGGGTAAGTGATGCCGGGGGATGGGTAAGGGACACTTAGCAGAGCGGTGTGTGTCCCGATCCCCGTGATCGGGACTTACACACCGCGCTGCTAAATATTCTGATAGCGAAACGCTGCTATTAGCTAGTCAGAGTTGACCAGCTGATAGCAGCGATCGCTGGGGGGGGGGGGGTGGGGGATGAAACCCCCCGTGGTCGCATGGTAAGATGGCTGGCTATCAGTGATAGCCACCATCTTACCGGGCGCTGCGGGATGCCGCGAGTAGCGGCAAAAATGTTCATGACGTACCTGTATGTCATGGGTCGGGAACACCTTGCCACCCATGACGTACAGGTATGTCATAGGTCGGGAAGGGGTTAATGGTATAGAGAACTGTGTCTAGTGCATTAACTCTGATTTTTTGCCCATTGAAACCAGTAGGCCCATTGTGGTCTATGGGGAAAGCTGCTGAGTTGCCCATAGCAACCAATCAGATCGCTTCTTTCATTTTTGAAAAAGTCTCTGAAAAATGAAGGAAGTAATCTGATTGGTTGCTATGGGCAACTCAGAAACTTTTCCAGGAAAATATGCTGAGTTGCCCATAGCAACCAATCAGATCGCTTCTTTCATTTTGCAAAGGCATTGTGAAAAATGAAAGAAGCAATCTGGTTGCTATGGGCAACTGCACAACTCTTCCTCTACACTGGTCTTAATGAATCTCCCCCATAGAGGGAGATTTATCAAAACCTGCCCAGAGGAAAAGTTTCTGAGTTGCCCATAGCAACCAATCAGATCGCTTCTTTCATTTTTGAAAAAGCCTCTGAAAAATGAAGGATATTTTTGAGATTTTGGAAGCTGGGATACTCACTACACCCATGCATATCTAGATAATTAAGTATGGGGGGAACTTAAATTTATTTTTTAAATCACATGGAGTTTTGACTTTACTTCATTATGGTCGAATAAAGCACTTAAAGAGTTCCTTAAAATTAAAGATTCACTCTTTTGGATGAAAAGGGGCTTATTTATGTAAATCAATTATACGCTTTAGGTCAAATAAAGTCGTTTGAAGAGATAGCCCATAAGTGTGTGGGGGGAAGACAATCACAAACATTGTTTTTTACAAATAAGTAACACAGATCATAAAGCAATAAAAGGAGAGATTGGAGATTTCAGGGATTCTATATATAAGAAAAGTTTAATTAGACTATTTCCTTATGCAAAGTTGCTGTCTGGGCATGCTGGGAGTTGTGGTTCTGCAGCGGTTGGGGGTTCACAGCTTGAAGACCACTGCTATAGAGGGTGCAAATGTATCTGAGCCCTGGAACTCAAATAATGTGAAATATGAGATGATCAAAATGGAGCCCCTGCACTAATTACTTGGGTTCTGAGGTCTGTAAGGTCCATAGTAAAAACATCAGGTTCTGTCTATAGCAGATACTAAATCATGGCAGCTCAAAGAAACAAGCAGTCATTCTGACATGTCACATGTGATGTCATAGACAGCTGGAGGCCTGACATCCCACTGACAGCCGCCCGAGCCTTCAGTCTGTTCCAGTGCGATTAGTGAGAATAGTGAGATTAGCGTCTTCTTTTTCTACTTGTCTGAAATGGAGCTAAAAGGACTGGGGTTCGTCCCCCTCCTGTTGGCGTTTTGGTGTGCGGCCTGGCTTGCCACCAGCTACATCATGACGGTCGTCCTCGGCCATGCAGCCTCGCCACTGATGAGCATCAGGTAAGATAAACAAGCAAATGATTCTTATTTCATGGGTTGGGAGTGAGGAAATATCCATAATAACATTGGTTTCTTTTCCTTCACAGTGACGTGGGAAATGTCTTTCCCGAAAGCATATTATTCAGAATTGGATTTATAGGGACGTCCATTGGCACTTTGGTACTAACCTTTCTTATTTATAAGTATATGGTTATGCATACTGAAGAGTTCAGGGGTCATCAGGTCCTGATCCAGAGGATCCTGCTGGCCATTGTGTGGGCCTCCTGTTTTTCCACAGCTGTTATGCATGTATTGTCCCCCGAAGAATATCCCAGGATACACTTTGTCAGCACGATAATTTCCATTACATGTGAAGCCTTATACTACCTTGGGCAGTCCATCCAGATGTATAAATTACCAGGAGCAAAAAAAGTCATCGACCATAGTAGATGCACCTGCTGTGGCCTGACTTTTGTCTGTGTAGTTTTCTATTTTGGATATGAAACATTAAAGGAATTATTCCATAATGATGAAGACTGGGACGAGATCCGTGAAATCCCCATCATAATCATCGAGTGGGTGATGCTTCTACTGATCCTGATAAACATCGTGACCTATTATTCCACCATGCAGAGGTTATTGTTGACCGTCTCCAGAAACAGCTGCACACTCTCTCTTAGAGTAAAAATTGATGACTTCGGGGTGTAGACCACCACGGGGGCCATCAAGTGGACTTCTGGGAGAGATACTGCACAGGACACGGAAAACATCTAAAGAAGAATAACTGGGGGACTACATATGGTGCCAGTAATCATGACACAATAATATGAGCTGGTGATATTACCTATACAAAAAAAAAAAAAAATTATAAAAAAATATTGGTGTGTGAAGTGTAATACCTAGTTAGAAAAACAGAATCAAATTCATCATTATAACCCCCCTCTGCATTACCCTGTTTATTATTTTTCAAGCAAGCACTTTGTTCTAATTCGTCCACTCTCTGGCGTGCTCCTTGTATAAGGGGTTTGGGATACCCTTTTTGTTTAAAACGATCCTCCAGGTTCTCTAGTTGTTGTAGGTATTTTTGTGTGGAAGAACAATTCCTTCGGATTCTTTTCATTTGACCGAATGGAATGTTCTTCTTCCATTATTTAAGATGGCAACTGTTAAAGTCGAGGTATCTGTTTGCATTCACCTCCTTAAAATAGTTGGCAGTATGCGAACAGCCATCCTGAATATAGATATTTAAATCCAGGAACTCACATTTTTTGGGGGACTGATGCAGCGCTGCCTTTGGCAATTTCTGGCTCTGCTATAGCGCTTTTTTTGAGGGGGCGTGTCGGCTGCCCCTTCATCTGGCGGTCAACCTGCGCCGCCGGGACGCAGCGCCGCCGGGACCGCCTGGAGGACGTCGCTCGCAACGGGACCACTCGGGACACCGCATGGTCGGGTAAGTGATGCCGGGGGATGGGTAAGGGACACTTAGCAGAGCGGTGTGTGTCCCGATCCCCGTGATCGGGACTTACACACCGCGCTGCTAAATATTCTGATAGCGAAACGCTGCTATTAGCTAGTCAGAGTTGACCAGCTGATAGCAGCGATCGCTGGGGGGGGGGGGTGGGGGATGAAACCCCCCGTGGTCGCATGGTAAGATGGCTGGCTATCAGTGATAGCCACCATCTTACCGGGCGCTGCGGGATGCCGCGAGTAGCGGCAAAAATGTTCATGACGTACCTGTATGTCATGGGTCGGGAACACCTTGCCACCCATGACGTACAGGTATGTCATAGGTCGGGAAGGGGTTAATGGTATAGAGAACTGTGTCTAGTGCATTAACTCTGATTTTTTGCCCATTGAAACCAGTAGGCCCATTGTGGTCTATGGGGAAAGCTGCTGAGTTGCCCATAGCAACCAATCAGATCGCTTCTTTCATTTTTGAAAAAGTCTCTGAAAAATGAAGGAAGTAATCTGATTGGTTGCTATGGGCAACTCAGAAACTTTTCCAGGAAAATATGCTGAGTTGCCCATAGCAACCAATCAGATCGCTTCTTTCATTTTGCAAAGGCATTGTGAAAAATGAAAGAAGCAATCTGGTTGCTATGGGCAACTGCACAACTCTTCCTCTACACTGGTCTTAATGAATCTCCCCCATAGAGGGAGATTTATCAAAACCTGCCCAGAGGAAAAGTTTCTGAGTTGCCCATAGCAACCAATCAGATCGCTTCTTTCATTTTTGAAAAAGCCTCTGAAAAATGAAGGATATTTTTGAGATTTTGGAAGCTGGGATACTCACTACACCCATGCATATCTAGATAATTAAGTATGGGGGGAACTTAAATTTATTTTTTAAATCACATGGAGTTTTGACTTTACTTCATTATGGTCGAATAAAGCACTTAAAGAGTTCCTTAAAATTAAAGATTCACTCTTTTGGATGAAAAGGGGCTTATTTATGTAAATCAATTATACGCTTTAGGTCAAATAAAGTCGTTTGAAGAGATAGCCCATAAGTGTGTGGGGGGAAGACAATCACAAACATTGTTTTTTACAAATAAGTAACACAGATCATAAAGCAATAAAAGGAGAGATTGGAGATTTCAGGGATTCTATATATAAGAAAAGTTTAATTAGACTATTTCCTTATGCAAAGTTGCTGTCTGGGCATGCTGGGAGTTGTGGTTCTGCAGCGGTTGGGGGTTCACAGCTTGAAGACCACTGCTATAGAGGGTGCAAATGTATCTGAGCCCTGGAACTCAAATAATGTGAAATATGAGATGATCAAAATGGAGCCCCTGCACTAATTACTTGGGTTCTGAGGTCTGTAAGGTCCATAGTAAAAACATCAGGTTCTGTCTATAGCAGATACTAAATCATGGCAGCTCAAAGAAACAAGCAGTCATTCTGACATGTCACATGTGATGTCATAGACAGCTGGAGGCCTGACATCCCACTGACAGCCGCCCGAGCCTTCAGTCTGTTCCAGTGCGATTAGTGAGAATAGTGAGATTAGCGTCTTCTTTTTCTACTTGTCTGAAATGGAGCTAAAAGGACTGGGGTTCGTCCCCCTCCTGTTGGCGTTTTGGTGTGCGGCCTGGCTTGCCACCAGCTACATCATGACGGTCGTCCTCGGCCATGCAGCCTCGCCACTGATGAGCATCAGGTAAGATAAACAAGCAAATGATTCTTATTTCATGGGTTGGGAGTGAGGAAATATCCATAATAACATTGGTTTCTTTTCCTTCACAGTGACGTGGGAAATGTCTTTCCCGAAAGCATATTATTCAGAATTGGATTCATAGGGACGTCCATTGGCACTTTGGTACTAACCTTTCTTATTTATAAGTATATGGTTATGCATACTGAAGAGTTCAGGGGTCATCAGGTCCTGATCCAGAGGATCCTGCTGGCCATTGTGTGGGCCTCCTGTTTTTCCACAGCTGTTATGCATGTATTGTCCCCCGAAGAATATCCCAGGATACACTTTGTCAGCACGATAATTTCCATTACATGTGAAGCCTTATACTACCTTGGGCAGTCCATCCAGATGTATAAATTACCAGGAGCAAAAAAAGTCATCCACCATAGTAGATGCACCTGCTGTGGCCTGACTTTTGTCTGTGTAGTTTTCTATTTTGGATATGAAACATTAAAGGAATTATTCCATAATGATGAAGACTGGGACGAGATCCGTGAAATCCCCATCATAATCATCGAGTGGGTGATGCTTCTACTGATCCTGATAAACATCGTGACCTATTATTCCACCATGCAGAGGTTATTGTTGACCGTCTCCAGAAACAGCTGCACACTCTCTCTTAGAGTAAAAATTGATGACTTCGGGGTGTAGACCACCACGGGGGCCATCAAGTGGACTTCTGGGAGAGATACTGCACAGGACACGGAAAACATCTAAAGAAGAATAACTGGGGGACTACATATGGTGCCAGTAATCATGACACAATAATATGAGCTGGTGATATTACCTATACAAAAAAAAAAAAAAAAAAAAATTATAAAAAAATATTGGTGTGTGAAGTGTAATACCTAGTTAGAAAAACAGAATCAAATTCATCATTATAACCCCCCTCTGCATTACCCTGTTTATTATTTTTCAAGCAAGCACTTTGTTCTAATTCGTCCACTCTCTGGCGTGCTCCTTGTATAAGGGGTTTGGGATACCCTTTTTGTTTAAAACGATCCTCCAGGTTCTCTAGTTGTTGTAGGTATTTTTGTGTGGAAGAACAATTCCTTCGGATTCTTTTCATTTGACCGAATGGAATGTTCTTCTTCCATTATTTAAGATGGCAACTGTTAAAGTCGAGGTATCTGTTTGCATTCACCTCCTTAAAATAGTTGGCAGTATGCGAACAGCCATCCTGAATATAGATATTTAAATCCAGGAACTCACATTTTTTGGGGGACTGATGCAGCGCTGCCTTTGGCAATTTCTGGCTCTGCTATAGCGCTTTTTTTGAGGGGGCGTGTCGGCTGCCCCTTCATCTGGCGGTCAACCTGCGCCGCCGGGACGCAGCGCCGCCGGGACCGCCTGGAGGACGTCGCTCGCAACGGGACCACTCGGGACACCGCATGGTCGGGTAAGTGATGCCGGGGGATGGGTAAGGGACACTTAGCAGAGCGGTGTGTGTCCCGATCCCCGTGATCGGGACTTACACACCGCGCTGCTAAATATTCTGATAGCGAAACGCTGCTATTAGCTAGTCAGAGTTGACCAGCTGATAGCAGCGATCGCTGGGGGGGGGGGTGGGGGATGAAACCCCCCGTGGTCGCATGGTAAGATGGCTGGCTATCAGTGATAGCCACCATCTTACCGGGCGCTGCGGGATGCCGCGAGTAGCGGCAAAAATGTTCATGACGTACCTGTATGTCATGGGTCGGGAACACCTTGCCACCCATGACGTACAGGTATGTCATAGGTCGGGAAGGGGTTAATGGTATAGAGAACTGTGTCTAGTGCATTAACTCTGATTTTTTGCCCATTGAAACCAGTAGGCCCATTGTGGTCTATGGGGAAAGCTGCTGAGTTGCCCATAGCAACCAATCAGATCGCTTCTTTCATTTTTGAAAAAGTCTCTGAAAAATGAAGGAAGTAATCTGATTGGTTGCTATGGGCAACTCAGAAACTTTTCCAGGAAAATATGCTGAGTTGCCCATAGCAACCAATCAGATCGCTTCTTTCATTTTGCAAAGGCATTGTGAAAAATGAAAGAAGCAATCTGGTTGCTATGGGCAACTGCACAACTCTTCCTCTACACTGGTCTTAATGAATCTCCCCCATAGAGGGAGATTTATCAAAACCTGCCCAGAGGAAAAGTTTCTGAGTTGCCCATAGCAACCAATCAGATCGCTTCTTTCATTTTTGAAAAAGCCTCTGAAAAATGAAGGATATTTTTGAGATTTTGGAAGCTGGGATACTCACTACACCCATGCATATCTAGATAATTAAGTATGGGGGGAACTTAAATTTATTTTTTAAATCACATGGAGTTTTGACTTTACTTCATTATGGTCGAATAAAGCACTTAAAGAGTTCCTTAAAATTAAAGATTCACTCTTTTGGATGAAAAGGGGCTTATTTATGTAAATCAATTATACGCTTTAGGTCAAATAAAGTCGTTTGAAGAGATAGCCCATAAGTGTGTGGGGGGAAGACAATCACAAACATTGTTTTTTACAAATAAGTAACACAGATCATAAAGCAATAAAAGGAGAGATTGGAGATTTCAGGGATTCTATATATAAGAAAAGTTTAATTAGACTATTTCCTTATGCAAAGTTGCTGTCTGGGCATGCTGGGAGTTGTGGTTCTGCAGCGGTTGGGGGTTCACAGCTTGAAGACCACTGCTATAGAGGGTGCAAATGTATCTGAGCCCTGGAACTCAAATAATGTGAAATATGAGATGATCAAAATGGAGCCCCTGCACTAATTACTTGGGTTCTGAGGTCTGTAAGGTCCATAGTAAAAACATCAGGTTCTGTCTATAGCAGATACTAAATCATGGCAGCTCAAAGAAACAAGCAGTCATTCTGACATGTCACATGTGATGTCATAGACAGCTGGAGGCCTGACATCCCACTGACAGCCGCCCGAGCCTTCAGTCTGTTCCAGTGCGATTAGTGAGAATAGTGAGATTAGCGTCTTCTTTTTCTACTTGTCTGAAATGGAGCTAAAAGGACTGGGGTTCGTCCCCCTCCTGTTGGCGTTTTGGTGTGCGGCCTGGCTTGCCACCAGCTACATCATGACGGTCGTCCTCGGCCATGCAGCCTCGCCACTGATGAGCATCAGGTAAGATAAACAAGCAAATGATTCTTATTTCATGGGTTGGGAGTGAGGAAATATCCATAATAACATTGGTTTCTTTTCCTTCACAGTGACGTGGGAAATGTCTTTCCCGAAAGCATATTATTCAGAATTGGATTCATAGGGACGTCCATTGGCACTTTGGTACTAACCTTTCTTATTTATAAGTATATAAGTATATGGTTATGCATACTGAAGAGTTCAGGGGTCATCAGGTCCTGATCCAGAGGATCCTGCTGGCCATTGTGTGGGCCTCCTGTTTTTCCACAGCTGTTATGCATGTATTGTCCCCCGAAGAATATCCCAGGATACACTTTGTCAGCACGATAATTTCCATTACATGTGAAGCCTTATACTACCTTGGGCAGTCCATCCAGATGTATAAATTACCAGGAGCAAAAAAAGTCATCCACCATAGTAGATGCACCTGCTGTGGCCTGACTTTTGTCTGTGTAGTTTTCTATTTTGGATATGAAACATTAAAGGAATTATTCCATAATGATGAAGACTGGGACGAGATCCGTGAAATCCCCATCATAATCATCGAGTGGGTGATGCTTCTACTGATCCTGATAAACATCGTGACCTATTATTCCACCATGCAGAGGTTATTGTTGACCGTCTCCAGAAACAGCTGCACACTCTCTCTTAGAGTAAAAATTGATGACTTCGGGGTGTAGACCACCACGGGGGCCATCAAGTGGACTTCTGGGAGAGATACTGCACAGGACACGGAAAACATCTAAAGAAGAATAACTGGGGGACTACATATGGTGCCAGTAATCATGACACAATAATATGAGCTGGTGATATTACCTATACAAAAAAAAAAAAAAAAAAAAATTATAAAAAAATATTGGTGTGTGAAGTGTAATACCTAGTTAGAAAAACAGAATCAAATTCATCATTATAACCCCCCTCTGCATTACCCTGTTTATTATTTTTCAAGCAAGCACTTTGTTCTAATTCGTCCACTCTCTGGCGTGCTCCTTGTATAAGGGGTTTGGGATACCCTTTTTGTTTAAAACGATCCTCCAGGTTCTCTAGTTGTTGTAGGTATTTTTGTGTGGAAGAACAATTCCTTCGGATTCTTTTCATTTGACCGAATGGAATGTTCTTCTTCCATTATTTAAGATGGCAACTGTTAAAGTCGAGGTATCTGTTTGCATTCACCTCCTTAAAATAGTTGGCAGTATGCGAACAGCCATCCTGAATATAGATATTTAAATCCAGGAACTCACATTTTTTGGGGGACTGATGCAGCGCTGCCTTTGGCAATTTCTGGCTCTGCTATAGCGCTTTTTTTGAGGGGGCGTGTCGGCTGCCCCTTCATCTGGCGGTCAACCTGCGCCGCCGGGACGCAGCGCCGCCGGGACCGCCTGGAGGACGTCGCTCGCAACGGGACCACTCGGGACACCGCATGGTCGGGTAAGTGATGCCGGGGGATGGGTAAGGGACACTTAGCAGAGCGGTGTGTGTCCCGATCCCCGTGATCGGGACTTACACACCGCGCTGCTAAATATTCTGATAGCGAAACGCTGCTATTAGCTAGTCAGAGTTGACCAGCTGATAGCAGCGATCGCTGGGGGGGGGGGTGGGGGATGAAACCCCCCGTGGTCGCATGGTAAGATGGCTGGCTATCAGTGATAGCCACCATCTTACCGGGCGCTGCGGGATGCCGCGAGTAGCGGCAAAAATGTTCATGACGTACCTGTATGTCATGGGTCGGGAACACCTTGCCACCCATGACGTACAGGTATGTCATAGGTCGGGAAGGGGTTAATGGTATAGAGAACTGTGTCTAGTGCATTAACTCTGATTTTTTGCCCATTGAAACCAGTAGGCCCATTGTGGTCTATGGGGAAAGCTGCTGAGTTGCCCATAGCAACCAATCAGATCGCTTCTTTCATTTTTGAAAAAGTCTCTGAAAAATGAAGGAAGTAATCTGATTGGTTGCTATGGGCAACTCAGAAACTTTTCCAGGAAAATATGCTGAGTTGCCCATAGCAACCAATCAGATCGCTTCTTTCATTTTGCAAAGGCATTGTGAAAAATGAAAGAAGCAATCTGGTTGCTATGGGCAACTGCACAACTCTTCCTCTACACTGGTCTTAATGAATCTCCCCCATAGAGGGAGATTTATCAAAACCTGCCCAGAGGAAAAGTTTCTGAGTTGCCCATAGCAACCAATCAGATCGCTTCTTTCATTTTTGAAAAAGCCTCTGAAAAATGAAGGATATTTTTGAGATTTTGGAAGCTGGGATACTCACTACACCCATGCATATCTAGATAATTAAGTATGGGGGGAACTTAAATTTATTTTTTAAATCACATGGAGTTTTGACTTTACTTCATTATGGTCGAATAAAGCACTTAAAGAGTTCCTTAAAATTAAAGATTCACTCTTTTGGATGAAAAGGGGCTTATTTATGTAAATCAATTATACGCTTTAGGTCAAATAAAGTCGTTTGAAGAGATAGCCCATAAGTGTGTGGGGGGAAGACAATCACAAACATTGTTTTTTACAAATAAGTAACACAGATCATAAAGCAATAAAAGGAGAGATTGGAGATTTCAGGGATTCTATATATAAGAAAAGTTTAATTAGACTATTTCCTTATGCAAAGTTGCTGTCTGGGCATGCTGGGAGTTGTGGTTCTGCAGCGGTTGGGGGTTCACAGCTTGAAGACCACTGCTATAGAGGGTGCAAATGTATCTGAGCCCTGGAACTCAAATAATGTGAAATATGAGATGATCAAAATGGAGCCCCTGCACTAATTACTTGGGTTCTGAGGTCTGTAAGGTCCATAGTAAAAACATCAGGTTCTGTCTATAGCAGATACTAAATCATGGCAGCTCAAAGAAACAAGCAGTCATTCTGACATGTCACATGTGATGTCATAGACAGCTGGAGGCCTGACATCCCACTGACAGCCGCCCGAGCCTTCAGTCTGTTCCAGTGCGATTAGTGAGAATAGTGAGATTAGCGTCTTCTTTTTCTACTTGTCTGAAATGGAGCTAAAAGGACTGGGGTTCGTCCCCCTCCTGTTGGCGTTTTGGTGTGCGGCCTGGCTTGCCACCAGCTACATCATGACGGTCGTCCTCGGCCATGCAGCCTCGCCACTGATGAGCATCAGGTAAGATAAACAAGCAAATGATTCTTATTTCATGGGTTGGGAGTGAGGAAATATCCATAATAACATTGGTTTCTTTTCCTTCACAGTGACGTGGGAAATGTCTTTCCCGAAAGCATATTATTCAGAATTGGATTCATAGGGACGTCCATTGGCACTTTGGTACTAACCTTTCTTATTTATAAGTATATGGTTATGCATACTGAAGAGTTCAGGGGTCATCAGGTCCTGATCCAGAGGATCCTGCTGGCCATTGTGTGGGCCTCCTGTTTTTCCACAGCTGTTATGCATGTATTGTCCCCCGAAGAATATCCCAGGATACACTTTGTCAGCACGATAATTTCCATTACATGTGAAGCCTTATACTACCTTGGGCAGTCCATCCAGATGTATAAATTACCAGGAGCAAAAAAAGTCATCCACCATAGTAGATGCACCTGCTGTGGCCTGACTTTTGTCTGTGTAGTTTTCTATTTTGGATATGAAACATTAAAGGAATTATTCCATAATGATGAAGACTGGGACGAGATCCGTGAAATCCCCATCATAATCATCGAGTGGGTGATGCTTCTACTGATCCTGATAAACATCGTGACCTATTATTCCACCATGCAGAGGTTATTGTTGACCGTCTCCAGAAACAGCTGCACACTCTCTCTTAGAGTAAAAATTGATGACTTCGGGGTGTAGACCACCACGGGGGCCATCAAGTGGACTTCTGGGAGAGATACTGCACAGGACACGGAAAACATCTAAAGAAGAATAACTGGGGGACTACATATGGTGCCAGTAATCATGACACAATAATATGAGCTGGTGATATTACCTATACAAAAAAAAAAAAAAAAAAAAATTATAAAAAAATATTGGTGTGTGAAGTGTAATACCTAGTTAGAAAAACAGAATCAAATTCATCATTATAACCCCCCTCTGCATTACCCTGTTTATTATTTTTCAAGCAAGCACTTTGTTCTAATTCGTCCACTCTCTGGCGTGCTCCTTGTATAAGGGGTTTGGGATACCCTTTTTGTTTAAAACGATCCTCCAGGTTCTCTAGTTGTTGTAGGTATTTTTGTGTGGAAGAACAATTCCTTCGGATTCTTTTCATTTGACCGAATGGAATGTTCTTCTTCCATTATTTAAGATGGCAACTGTTAAAGTCGAGGTATCTGTTTGCATTCACCTCCTTAAAATAGTTGGCAGTATGCGAACAGCCATCCTGAATATAGATATTTAAATCCAGGAACTCACATTTTTTGGGGGACTGATGCAGCGCTGCCTTTGGCAATTTCTGGCTCTGCTATAGCGCTTTTTTTGAGGGGGCGTGTCGGCTGCCCCTTCATCTGGCGGTCAACCTGCGCCGCCGGGACGCAGCGCCGCCGGGACCGCCTGGAGGACGTCGCTCGCAACGGGACCACTCGGGACACCGCATGGTCGGGTAAGTGATGCCGGGGGATGGGTAAGGGACACTTAGCAGAGCGGTGTGTGTCCCGATCCCCGTGATCGGGACTTACACACCGCGCTGCTAAATATTCTGATAGCGAAACGCTGCTATTAGCTAGTCAGAGTTGACCAGCTGATAGCAGCGATCGCTGGGGGGGGGGGGGATGAAACCCCCCGTGGTCGCATGGTAAGATGGCTGGCTATCAGTGATAGCCACCATCTTACCGGGCGCTGCGGGATGCCGCGAGTAGCGGCAAAAATGTTCATGACGTACCTGTATGTCATGGGTCGGGAACACCTTGCCACCCATGACGTACAGGTATGTCATAGGTCGGGAAGGGGTTAATGGTATAGAGAACTGTGTCTAGTGCATTAACTCTGATTTTTTGCCCATTGAAACCAGTAGGCCCATTGTGGTCTATGGGGAAAGCTGCTGAGTTGCCCATAGCAACCAATCAGATCGCTTCTTTCATTTTTGAAAAAGTCTCTGAAAAATGAAGGAAGTAATCTGATTGGTTGCTATGGGCAACTCAGAAACTTTTCCAGGAAAATATGCTGAGTTGCCCATAGCAACCAATCAGATCGCTTCTTTCATTTTGCAAAGGCATTGTGAAAAATTAAAGAAGCAATCTGGTTGCTATGGGCAACTGCACAACTCTTCCTCTACACTGGTCTTAATGAATCTCCCCCATAGAGGGAGATTTATCAAAACCTGCCCAGAGGAAAAGTTTCTGAGTTGCCCATAGCAACCAATCAGATCGCTTCTTTCATTTTTGAAAAAGCCTCTGAAAAATGAAGGATATTTTTGAGATTTTGGAAGCTGGGATACTCACTACACCCATGCATATCTAGATAATTAAGTATGGGGGGAACTTAAATTTATTTTTTAAATCACATGGAGTTTTGACTTTACTTCATTATGGTCGAATAAAGCACTTAAAGAGTTCCTTAAAATTAAAGATTCACTCTTTTGGATGAAAAGGGGCTTATTTATGTAAATCAATTATACGCTTTAGGTCAAATAAAGTCGTTTGAAGAGATAGCCCATAAGTGTGTGGGGGGAAGACAATCACAAACATTGTTTTTTACAAATAAGTAACACAGATCATAAAGCAATAAAAGGAGAGATTGGAGATTTCAGGGATTCTATATATAAGAAAAGTTTAATTAGACTATTTCCTTATGCAAAGTTGCTGTCTGGGCATGCTGGGAGTTGTGGTTCTGCAGCGGTTGGGGGTTCACAGCTTGAAGACCACTGCTATAGAGGGTGCAAATGTATCTGAGCCCTGGAACTCAAATAATGTGAAATATGAGATGATCAAAATGGAGCCCCTGCACTAATTACTTGGGTTCTGAGGTCTGTAAGGTCCATAGTAAAAACATCAGGTTCTGTCTATAGCAGATACTAAATCATGGCAGCTCAAAGAAACAAGCAGTCATTCTGACATGTCACATGTGATGTCATAGACAGCTGGAGGCCTGACATCCCACTGACAGCCGCCCGAGCCTTCAGTCTGTTCCAGTGCGATTAGTGAGAATAGTGAGATTAGCGTCTTCTTTTTCTACTTGTCTGAAATGGAGCTAAAAGGACTGGGGTTCGTCCCCCTCCTGTTGGCGTTTTGGTGTGCGGCCTGGCTTGCCACCAGCTACATCATGACGGTCGTCCTCGGCCATGCAGCCTCGCCACTGATGAGCATCAGGTAAGATAAACAAGCAAATGATTCTTATTTCATGGGTTGGGAGTGAGGAAATATCCATAATAACATTGGTTTCTTTTCCTTCACAGTGACGTGGGAAATGTCTTTCCCGAAAGCATATTATTCAGAATTGGATTTATAGGGACGTCCATTGGCACTTTGGTACTAACCTTTCTTATTTATAAGTATATGGTTATGCATACTGAAGAGTTCAGGGGTCATCAGGTCCTGATCCAGAGGATCCTGCTGGCCATTGTGTGGGCCTCCTGTTTTTCCACAGCTGTTATGCATGTATTGTCCCCCGAAGAATATCCCAGGATACACTTTGTCAGCACGATAATTTCCATTACATGTGAAGCCTTATACTACCTTGGGCAGTCCATCCAGATGTATAAATTACCAGGAGCAAAAAAAGTCATCCACCATAGTAGATGCACCTGCTGTGGCCTGACTTTTGTCTGTGTAGTTTTCTATTTTGGATATGAAACATTAAAGGAATTATTCCATAATGATGAAGACTGGGACGAGATCCGTGAAATCCCCATCATAATCATCGAGTGGGTGATGCTTCTACTGATCCTGATAAACATCGTGACCTATTATTCCACCATGCAGAGGTTATTGTTGACCGTCTCCAGAAACAGCTGCACACTCTCTCTTAGAGTAAAAATTGATGACTTCGGGGTGTAGACCACCACGGGGGCCATCAAGTGGACTTCTGGGAGAGATACTGCACAGGACACGGAAAACATCTAAAGAAGAATAACTGGGGGACTACATATGGTGCCAGTAATCATGACACAATAATATGAGCTGGTGATATTACCTATACAAAAAAAAAAAAAAAAAAAAATTATAAAAAAATATTGGTGTGTGAAGTGTAATACCTAGTTAGAAAAACAGAATCAAATTCATCATTATAACCCCCCTCTGCATTACCCTGTTTATTATTTTTCAAGCAAGCACTTTGTTCTAATTCGTCCACTCTCTGGCGTGCTCCTTGTATAAGGGGTTTGGGATACCCTTTTTGTTTAAAACGATCCTCCAGGTTCTCTAGTTGTTGTAGGTATTTTTGTGTGGAAGAACAATTCCTTCGGATTCTTTTCATTTGACCGAATGGAATGTTCTTCTTCCATTATTTAAGATGGCAACTGTTAAAGTCGAGGTATCTGTTTGCATTCACCTCCTTAAAATAGTTGGCAGTATGCGAACAGCCATCCTGAATATAGATATTTAAATCCAGGAACTCACATTTTTTGGGGGACTGATGCAGCGCTGCCTTTGGCAATTTCTGGCTCTGCTATAGCGCTTTTTTTGAGGGGGCGTGTCGGCTGCCCCTTCATCTGGCGGTCAACCTGCGCCGCCGGGACGCAGCGCCGCCGGGACCGCCTGGAGGACGTCGCTCGCAACGGGACCACTCGGGACACCGCATGGTCGGGTAAGTGATGCCGGGGGATGGGTAAGGGACACTTAGCAGAGCGGTGTGTGTCCCGATCCCCGTGATCGGGACTTACACACCGCGCTGCTAAATATTCTGATAGCGAAACGCTGCTATTAGCTAGTCAGAGTTGACCAGCTGATAGCAGCGATCGCTGGGGGGGGGGGGTGGGGGATGAAACCCCCCGTGGTCGCATGGTAAGATGGCTGGCTATCAGTGATAGCCACCATCTTACCGGGCGCTGCGGGATGCCGCGAGTAGCGGCAAAAATGTTCATGACGTACCTGTATGTCATGGGTCGGGAACACCTTGCCACCCATGACGTACAGGTATGTCATAGGTCGGGAAGGGGTTAATGGTATAGAGAACTGTGTCTAGTGCATTAACTCTGATTTTTTGCCCATTGAAACCAGTAGGCCCATTGTGGTCTATGGGGAAAGCTGCTGAGTTGCCCATAGCAACCAATCAGATCGCTTCTTTCATTTTTGAAAAAGTCTCTGAAAAATGAAGGAAGTAATCTGATTGGTTGCTATGGGCAACTCAGAAACTTTTCCAGGAAAATATGCTGAGTTGCCCATAGCAACCAATCAGATCGCTTCTTTCATTTTGCAAAGGCATTGTGAAAAATGAAAGAAGCAATCTGGTTGCTATGGGCAACTGCACAACTCTTCCTCTACACTGGTCTTAATGAATCTCCCCCATAGAGGGAGATTTATCAAAACCTGCCCAGAGGAAAAGTTTCTGAGTTGCCCATAGCAACCAATCAGATCGCTTCTTTCATTTTTGAAAAAGCCTCTGAAAAATGAAGGATATTTTTGAGATTTTGGAAGCTGGGATACTCACTACACCCATGCATATCTAGATAATTAAGTATGGGGGGAACTTAAATTTATTTTTTAAATCACATGGAGTTTTGACTTTACTTCATTATGGTCGAATAAAGCACTTAAAGAGTTCCTTAAAATTAAAGATTCACTCTTTTGGATGAAAAGGGGCTTATTTATGTAAATCAATTATACGCTTTAGGTCAAATAAAGTCGTTTGAAGAGATAGCCCATAAGTGTGTGGGGGGAAGACAATCACAAACATTGTTTTTTACAAATAAGTAACACAGATCATAAAGCAATAAAAGGAGAGATTGGAGATTTCAGGGATTCTATATATAAGAAAAGTTTAATTAGACTATTTCCTTATGCAAAGTTGCTGTCTGGGCATGCTGGGAGTTGTGGTTCTGCAGCGGTTGGGGGTTCACAGCTTGAAGACCACTGCTATAGAGGGTGCAAATGTATCTGAGCCCTGGAACTCAAATAATGTGAAATATGAGATGATCAAAATGGAGCCCCTGCACTAATTACTTGGGTTCTGAGGTCTGTAAGGTCCATAGTAAAAACATCAGGTTCTGTCTATAGCAGATACTAAATCATGGCAGCTCAAAGAAACAAGCAGTCATTCTGACATGTCACATGTGATGTCATAGACAGCTGGAGGCCTGACATCCCACTGACAGCCGCCCGAGCCTTCAGTCTGTTCCAGTGCGATTAGTGAGAATAGTGAGATTAGCGTCTTCTTTTTCTACTTGTCTGAAATGGAGCTAAAAGGACTGGGGTTCGTCCCCCTCCTGTTGGCGTTTTGGTGTGCGGCCTGGCTTGCCACCAGCTACATCATGACGGTCGTCCTCGGCCATGCAGCCTCGCCACTGATGAGCATCAGGTAAGATAAACAAGCAAATGATTCTTATTTCATGGGTTGGGAGTGAGGAAATATCCATAATAACATTGGTTTCTTTTCCTTCACAGTGACGTGGGAAATGTCTTTCCCGAAAGCATATTATTCAGAATTGGATTTATAGGGACGTCCATTGGCACTTTGGTACTAACCTTTCTTATTTATAAGTATATGGTTATGCATACTGAAGAGTTCAGGGGTCATCAGGTCCTGATCCAGAGGATCCTGCTGGCCATTGTGTGGGCCTCCTGTTTTTCCACAGCTGTTATGCATGTATTGTCCCCCGAAGAATATCCCAGGATACACTTTGTCAGCACGATAATTTCCATTACATGTGAAGCCTTATACTACCTTGGGCAGTCCATCCAGATGTATAAATTACCAGGAGCAAAAAAAGTCATCCACCATAGTAGATGCACCTGCTGTGGCCTGACTTTTGTCTGTGTAGTTTTCTATTTTGGATATGAAACATTAAAGGAATTATTCCATAATGATGAAGACTGGGACGAGATCCGTGAAATCCCCATCATAATCATCGAGTGGGTGATGCTTCTACTGATCCTGATAAACATCGTGACCTATTATTCCACCATGCAGAGGTTATTGTTGACCGTCTCCAGAAACAGCTGCACACTCTCTCTTAGAGTAAAAATTGATGACTTCGGGGTGTAGACCACCACGGGGGCCATCAAGTGGACTTCTGGGAGAGATACTGCACAGGACACGGAAAACATCTAAAGAAGAATAACTGGGGGACTACATATGGTGCCAGTAATCATGACACAATAATATGAGCTGGTGATATTACCTATACAAAAAAAAAAAAAAAAAAAAATTATAAAAAAATATTGGTGTGTGAAGTGTAATACCTAGTTAGAAAAACAGAATCAAATTCATCATTATAACCCCCCTCTGCATTACCCTGTTTATTATTTTTCAAGCAAGCACTTTGTTCTAATTCGTCCACTCTCTGGCGTGCTCCTTGTATAAGGGGTTTGGGATACCCTTTTTGTTTAAAACGATCCTCCAGGTTCTCTAGTTGTTGTAGGTATTTTTGTGTGGAAGAACAATTCCTTCGGATTCTTTTCATTTGACCGAATGGAATGTTCTTCTTCCATTATTTAAGATGGCAACTGTTAAAGTCGAGGTATCTGTTTGCATTCACCTCCTTAAAATAGTTGGCAGTATGCGAACAGCCATCCTGAATATAGATATTTAAATCCAGGAACTCACATTTTTTGGGGGACTGATGCAGCGCTGCCTTTGGCAATTTCTGGCTCTGCTATAGCGCTTTTTTTGAGGGGGCGTGTCGGCTGCCCCTTCATCTGGCGGTCAACCTGCGCCGCCGGGACGCAGCGCCGCCGGGACCGCCTGGAGGACGTCGCTCGCAACGGGACCACTCGGGACACCGCATGGTCGGGTAAGTGATGCCGGGGGATGGGTAAGGGACACTTAGCAGAGCGGTGTGTGTCCCGATCCCCGTGATCGGGACTTACACACCGCGCTGCTAAATATTCTGATAGCGAAACGCTGCTATTAGCTAGTCAGAGTTGACCAGCTGATAGCAGCGATCGCTGGGGGGGGGGGTGGGGGATGAAACCCCCCGTGGTCGCATGGTAAGATGGCTGGCTATCAGTGATAGCCACCATCTTACCGGGCGCTGCGGGATGCCGCGAGTAGCGGCAAAAATGTTCATGACGTACCTGTATGTCATGGGTCGGGAACACCTTGCCACCCATGACGTACAGGTATGTCATAGGTCGGGAAGGGGTTAATGGTATAGAGAACTGTGTCTAGTGCATTAACTCTGATTTTTTGCCCATTGAAACCAGTAGGCCCATTGTGGTCTATGGGGAAAGCTGCTGAGTTGCCCATAGCAACCAATCAGATCGCTTCTTTCATTTTTGAAAAAGTCTCTGAAAAATGAAGGAAGTAATCTGATTGGTTGCTATGGGCAACTCAGAAACTTTTCCAGGAAAATATGCTGAGTTGCCCATAGCAACCAATCAGATCGCTTCTTTCATTTTGCAAAGGCATTGTGAAAAATGAAAGAAGCAATCTGGTTGCTATGGGCAACTGCACAACTCTTCCTCTACACTGGTCTTAATGAATCTCCCCCATAGAGGGAGATTTATCAAAACCTGCCCAGAGGAAAAGTTTCTGAGTTGCCCATAGCAACCAATCAGATCGCTTCTTTCATTTTTGAAAAAGCCTCTGAAAAATGAAGGATATTTTTGAGATTTTGGAAGCTGGGATACTCACTACACCCATGCATATCTAGATAATTAAGTATGGGGGGAACTTAAATTTATTTTTTAAATCACATGGAGTTTTGACTTTACTTCATTATGGTCGAATAAAGCACTTAAAGAGTTCCTTAAAATTAAAGATTCACTCTTTTGGATGAAAAGGGGCTTATTTATGTAAATCAATTATACGCTTTAGGTCAAATAAAGTCGTTTGAAGAGATAGCCCATAAGTGTGTGGGGGGAAGACAATCACAAACATTGTTTTTTACAAATAAGTAACACAGATCATAAAGCAATAAAAGGAGAGATTGGAGATTTCAGGGATTCTATATATAAGAAAAGTTTAATTAGACTATTTCCTTATGCAAAGTTGCTGTCTGGGCATGCTGGGAGTTGTGGTTCTGCAGCGGTTGGGGGTTCACAGCTTGAAGACCACTGCTATAGAGGGTGCAAATGTATCTGAGCCCTGGAACTCAAATAATGTGAAATATGAGATGATCAAAATGGAGCCCCTGCACTAATTACTTGGGTTCTGAGGTCTGTAAGGTCCATAGTAAAAACATCAGGTTCTGTCTATAGCAGATACTAAATCATGGCAGCTCAAAGAAACAAGCAGTCATTCTGACATGTCACATGTGATGTCATAGACAGCTGGAGGCCTGACATCCCACTGACAGCCGCCCGAGCCTTCAGTCTGTTCCAGTGCGATTAGTGAGAATAGTGAGATTAGCGTCTTCTTTTTCTACTTGTCTGAAATGGAGCTAAAAGGACTGGGGTTCGTCCCCCTCCTGTTGGCGTTTTGGTGTGCGGCCTGGCTTGCCACCAGCTACATCATGACGGTCGTCCTCGGCCATGCAGCCTCGCCACTGATGAGCATCAGGTAAGATAAACAAGCAAATGATTCTTATTTCATGGGTTGGGAGTGAGGAAATATCCATAATAACATTGGTTTCTTTTCCTTCACAGTGACGTGGGAAATGTCTTTCCCGAAAGCATATTATTCAGAATTGGATTCATAGGGACGTCCATTGGCACTTTGGTACTAACCTTTCTTATTTATAAGTATATGGTTATGCATACTGAAGAGTTCAGGGGTCATCAGGTCCTGATCCAGAGGATCCTGCTGGCCATTGTGTGGGCCTCCTGTTTTTCCACAGCTGTTATGCATGTATTGTCCCCCGAAGAATATCCCAGGATACACTTTGTCAGCACGATAATTTCCATTACATGTGAAGCCTTATACTACCTTGGGCAGTCCATCCAGATGTATAAATTACCAGGAGCAAAAAAAGTCATCCACCATAGTAGATGCACCTGCTGTGGCCTGACTTTTGTCTGTGTAGTTTTCTATTTTGGATATGAAACATTAAAGGAATTATTCCATAATGATGAAGACTGGGACGAGATCCGTGAAATCCCCATCATAATCATCGAGTGGGTGATGCTTCTACTGATCCTGATAAACATCGTGACCTATTATTCCACCATGCAGAGGTTATTGTTGACCGTCTCCAGAAACAGCTGCACACTCTCTCTTAGAGTAAAAATTGATGACTTCGGGGTGTAGACCACCACGGGGGCCATCAAGTGGACTTCTGGGAGAGATACTGCACAGGACACGGAAAACATCTAAAGAAGAATAACTGGGGGACTACATATGGTGCCAGTAATCATGACACAATAATATGAGCTGGTGATATTACCTATACAAAAAAAAAAAAAAAAAAAATTATAAAAAAATATTGGTGTGTGAAGTGTAATACCTAGTTAGAAAAACAGAATCAAATTCATCATTATAACCCCCCTCTGCATTACCCTGTTTATTATTTTTCAAGCAAGCACTTTGTTCTAATTCGTCCACTCTCTGGCGTGCTCCTTGTATAAGGGGTTTGGGATACCCTTTTTGTTTAAAACGATCCTCCAGGTTCTCTAGTTGTTGTAGGTATTTTTGTGTGGAAGAACAATTCCTTCGGATTCTTTTCATTTGACCGAATGGAATGTTCTTCTTCCATTATTTAAGATGGCAACTGTTAAAGTCGAGGTATCTGTTTGCATTCACCTCCTTAAAATAGTTGGCAGTATGCGAACAGCCATCCTGAATATAGATATTTAAATCCAGGAACTCACATTTTTTGGGGGACTGATGCAGCGCTGCCTTTTGGCAATTTCTGGCTCTGCTATAGCGCTTTTTTTGAGGGGGCGTGTCGGCTGCCCCTTCATCTGGCGGTCAACCTGCGCCGCCGGGACGCAGCGCCGCCGGGACCGCCTGGAGGACGTCGCTCGCAACGGGACCACTCGGGACACCGCATGGTCGGGTAAGTGATGCCGGGGGATGGGTAAGGGACACTTAGCAGAGCGGTGTGTGTCCCGATCCCCGTGATCGGGACTTACACACCGCGCTGCTAAATATTCTGATAGCGAAACGCTGCTATTAGCTAGTCAGAGTTGACCAGCTGATAGCAGCGATCGCTGGGGGTGGGGGTGGGGGATGAAACCCCCCGTGGTCGCATGGTAAGATGGCTGGCTATCAGTGATAGCCACCATCTTACCGGGCGCTGCGGGATGCCGCGAGTAGCGGCAAAAATGTTCATGACGTACCTGTATGTCATGGGTCGGGAACACCTTGCCACCCATGACGTACAGGTATGTCATAGGTCGGGAAGGGGTTAATGGTATAGAGAACTGTGTCTAGTGCATTAACTCTGATTTTTTGCCCATTGAAACCAGTAGGCCCATTGTGGTCTATGGGGAAAGCTGCTGAGTTGCCCATAGCAACCAATCAGATCGCTTCTTTCATTTTTGAAAAAGTCTCTGAAAAATGAAGGAAGTAATCTGATTGGTTGCTATGGGCAACTCAGAAACTTTTCCAGGAAAATATGCTGAGTTGCCCATAGCAACCAATCAGATCGCTTCTTTCATTTTGCAAAGGCATTGTGAAAAATGAAAGAAGCAATCTGGTTGCTATGGGCAACTGCACAACTCTTCCTCTACACTGGTCTTAATGAATCTCCCCCATAGAGGGAGATTTATCAAAACCTGCCCAGAGGAAAAGTTTCTGAGTTGCCCATAGCAACCAATCAGATCGCTTCTTTCATTTTTGAAAAAGCCTCTGAAAAATGAAGGATATTTTTGAGATTTTGGAAGCTGGGATACTCACTACACCCATGCATATCTAGATAATTAAGTATGGGGGGAACTTAAATTTATTTTTTAAATCACATGGAGTTTTGACTTTACTTCATTATGGTCGAATAAAGCACTTAAAGAGTTCCTTAAAATTAAAGATTCACTCTTTTGGATGAAAAGGGGCTTATTTATGTAAATCAATTATACGCTTTAGGTCAAATAAAGTCGTTTGAAGAGATAGCCCATAAGTGTGTGGGGGGAAGACAATCACAAACATTGTTTTTTACAAATAAGTAACACAGATCATAAAGCAATAAAAGGAGAGATTGGAGATTTCAGGGATTCTATATATAAGAAAAGTTTAATTAGACTATTTCCTTATGCAAAGTTGCTGTCTGGGCATGCTGGGAGTTGTGGTTCTGCAGCGGTTGGGGGTTCACAGCTTGAAGACCACTGCTATAGAGGGTGCAAATGTATCTGAGCCCTGGAACTCAAATAATGTGAAATATGAGATGATCAAAATGGAGCCCCTGCACTAATTACTTGGGTTCTGAGGTCTGTAAGGTCCATAGTAAAAACATCAGGTTCTGTCTATAGCAGATACTAAATCATGGCAGCTCAAAGAAACAAGCAGTCATTCTGACATGTCACATGTGATGTCATAGACAGCTGGAGGCCTGACATCCCACTGACAGCCGCCCGAGCCTTCAGTCTGTTCCAGTGCGATTAGTGAGAATAGTGAGATTAGCGTCTTCTTTTTCTACTTGTCTGAAATGGAGCTAAAAGGACTGGGGTTCGTCCCCCTCCTGTTGGCGTTTTGGTGTGCGGCCTGGCTTGCCACCAGCTACATCATGACGGTCGTCCTCGGCCATGCAGCCTCGCCACTGATGAGCATCAGGTAAGATAAACAAGCAAATGATTCTTATTTCATGGGTTGGGAGTGAGGAAATATCCATAATAACATTGGTTTCTTTTCCTTCACAGTGACGTGGGAAATGTCTTTCCCGAAAGCATATTATTCAGAATTGGATTCATAGGGATGTCCATTGGCACTTTGGTACTAACCTTTCTTATTTATAAGTATATGGTTATGCATACTGAAGAGTTCAGGGGTCATCAGGTCCTGATCCAGAGGATCCTGCTGGCCATTGTGTGGGCCTCCTGTTTTTCCACAGCTGTTATGCATGTATTGTCCCCCGAAGAATATCCCAGGATACACTTTGTCAGCACGATAATTTCCATTACATGTGAAGCCTTATACTACCTTGGGCAGTCCATCCAGATGTATAAATTACCAGGAGCAAAAAAAGTCATCCACCATAGTAGATGCACCTGCTGTGGCCTGACTTTTGTCTGTGTAGTTTTCTATTTTGGATATGAAACATTAAAGGAATTATTCCATAATGATGAAGACTGGGACGAGATCCGTGAAATCCCCATCATAATCATCGAGTGGGTGATGCTTCTACTGATCCTGATAAACATCGTGACCTATTATTCCACCATGCAGAGGTTATTGTTGACCGTCTCCAGAAACAGCTGCACACTCTCTCTTAGAGTAAAAATTGATGACTTCGGGGTGTAGACCACCACGGGGGCCATCAAGTGGACTTCTGGGAGAGATACTGCACAGGACACGGAAAACATCTAAAGAAGAATAACTGGGGGACTACATATGGTGCCAGTAATCATGACACAATAATATGAGCTGGTGATATTACCTATACAAAAAAAAAAAAAAAAAAAATTATAAAAAAATATTGGTGTGTGAAGTGTAATACCTAGTTAGAAAAACAGAATCAAATTCATCATTATAACCCCCCTCTGCATTACCCTGTTTATTATTTTTCAAGCAAGCACTTTGTTCTAATTCGTCCACTCTCTGGCGTGCTCCTTGTATAAGGGGTTTGGGATACCCTTTTTGTTTAAAACGATCCTCCAGGTTCTCTAGTTGTTGTAGGTATTTTTGTGTGGAAGAACAATTCCTTCGGATTCTTTTCATTTGACCGAATGGAATGTTCTTCTTCCATTATTTAAGATGGCAACTGTTAAAGTCGAGGTATCTGTTTGCATTCACCTCCTTAAAATAGTTGGCAGTATGCGAACAGCCATCCTGAATATAGATATTTAAATCCAGGAACTCACATTTTTTGGGGGACTGATGCAGCGCTGCCTTTGGCAATTTCTGGCTCTGCTATAGCGCTTTTTTTGAGGGGGCGTGTCGGCTGCCCCTTCATCTGGCGGTCAACCTGCGCCGCCGGGACGCAGCGCCGCCGGGACCGCCTGGAGGACGTCGCTCGCAACGGGACCACTCGGGACACCGCATGGTCGGGTAAGTGATGCCGGGGGATGGGTAAGGGACACTTAGCAGAGCGGTGTGTGTCCCGATCCCCGTGATCGGGACTTACACACCGCGCTGCTAAATATTCTGATAGCGAAACGCTGCTATTAGCTAGTCAGAGTTGACCAGCTGATAGCAGCGATCGCTGGGGGGGGGGGGTGGGGGATGAAACCCCCCGTGGTCGCATGGTAAGATGGCTGGCTATCAGTGATAGCCACCATCTTACCGGGCGCTGCGGGATGCCGCGAGTAGCGGCAAAAATGTTCATGACGTACCTGTATGTCATGGGTCGGGAACACCTTGCCACCCATGACGTACAGGTATGTCATAGGTCGGGAAGGGGTTAATGGTATAGAGAACTGTGTCTAGTGCATTAACTCTGATTTTTTGCCCATTGAAACCAGTAGGCCCATTGTGGTCTATGGGGAAAGCTGCTGAGTTGCCCATAGCAACCAATCAGATCGCTTCTTTCATTTTTGAAAAAGTCTCTGAAAAATGAAGGAAGTAATCTGATTGGTTGCTATGGGCAACTCAGAAACTTTTCCAGGAAAATATGCTGAGTTGCCCATAGCAACCAATCAGATCGCTTCTTTCATTTTGCAAAGGCATTGTGAAAAATGAAAGAAGCAATCTGGTTGCTATGGGCAACTGCACAACTCTTCCTCTACACTGGTCTTAATGAATCTCCCCCATAGAGGGAGATTTATCAAAACCTGCCCAGAGGAAAAGTTTCTGAGTTGCCCATAGCAACCAATCAGATCGCTTCTTTCATTTTTGAAAAAGCCTCTGAAAAATGAAGGATATTTTTGAGATTTTGGAAGCTGGGATACTCACTACACCCATGCATATCTAGATAATTAAGTATGGGGGGAACTTAAATTTATTTTTTAAATCACATGGAGTTTTGACTTTACTTCATTATGGTCGAATAAAGCACTTAAAGAGTTCCTTAAAATTAAAGATTCACTCTTTTGGATGAAAAGGGGCTTATTTATGTAAATCAATTATACGCTTTAGGTCAAATAAAGTCGTTTGAAGAGATAGCCCATAAGTGTGTGGGGGGAAGACAATCACAAACATTGTTTTTTACAAATAAGTAACACAGATCATAAAGCAATAAAAGGAGAGATTGGAGATTTCAGGGATTCTATATATAAGAAAAGTTTAATTAGACTATTTCCTTATGCAAAGTTGCTGTCTGGGCATGCTGGGAGTTGTGGTTCTGCAGCGGTTGGGGGTTCACAGCTTGAAGACCACTGCTATAGAGGGTGCAAATGTATCTGAGCCCTGGAACTCAAATAATGTGAAATATGAGATGATCAAAATGGAGCCCCTGCACTAATTACTTGGGTTCTGAGGTCTGTAAGGTCCATAGTAAAAACATCAGGTTCTGTCTATAGCAGATACTAAATCATGGCAGCTCAAAGAAACAAGCAGTCATTCTGACATGTCACATGTGATGTCATAGACAGCTGGAGGCCTGACATCCCACTGACAGCCGCCCGAGCCTTCAGTCTGTTCCAGTGCGATTAGTGAGAATAGTGAGATTAGCGTCTTCTTTTTCTACTTGTCTGAAATGGAGCTAAAAGGACTGGGGTTCGTCCCCCTCCTGTTGGCGTTTTGGTGTGCGGCCTGGCTTGCCACCAGCTACATCATGACGGTCGTCCTCGGCCATGCAGCCTCGCCACTGATGAGCATCAGGTAAGATAAACAAGCAAATGATTCTTATTTCATGGGTTGGGAGTGAGGAAATATCCATAATAACATTGGTTTCTTTTCCTTCACAGTGACGTGGGAAATGTCTTTCCCGAAAGCATATTATTCAGAATTGGATTCATAGGGACGTCCATTGGCACTTTGGTACTAACCTTTCTTATTTATAAGTATATGGTTATGCATACTGAAGAGTTCAGGGGTCATCAGGTCCTGATCCAGAGGATCCTGCTGGCCATTGTGTGGGCCTCCTGTTTTTCCACAGCTGTTATGCATGTATTGTCCCCCGAAGAATATCCCAGGATACACTTTGTCAGCACGATAATTTCCATTACATGTGAAGCCTTATACTACCTTGGGCAGTCCATCCAGATGTATAAATTACCAGGAGCAAAAAAAGTCATCCACCATAGTAGATGCACCTGCTGTGGCCTGACTTTTGTCTGTGTAGTTTTCTATTTTGGATATGAAACATTAAAGGAATTATTCCATAATGATGAAGACTGGGACGAGATCCGTGAAATCCCCATCATAATCATCGAGTGGGTGATGCTTCTACTGATCCTGATAAACATCGTGACCTATTATTCCACCATGCAGAGGTTATTGTTGACCGTCTCCAGAAACAGCTGCACACTCTCTCTTAGAGTAAAAATTGATGACTTCGGGGTGTAGACCACCACGGGGGCCATCAAGTGGACTTCTGGGAGAGATACTGCACAGGACACGGAAAACATCTAAAGAAGAATAACTGGGGGACTACATATGGTGCCAGTAATCATGACACAATAATATGAGCTGGTGATATTACCTATACAAAAAAAAAAAAAAAAAAAATTATAAAAAAATATTGGTGTGTGAAGTGTAATACCTAGTTAGAAAAACAGAATCAAATTCATCATTATAACCCCCCTCTGCATTACCCTGTTTATTATTTTTCAAGCAAGCACTTTGTTCTAATTCGTCCACTCTCTGGCGTGCTCCTTGTATAAGGGGTTTGGGATACCCTTTTTGTTTAAAACGATCCTCCAGGTTCTCTAGTTGTTGTAGGTATTTTTGTGTGGAAGAACAATTCCTTCGGATTCTTTTCATTTGACCGAATGGAATGTTCTTCTTCCATTATTTAAGATGGCAACTGTTAAAGTCGAGGTATCTGTTTGCATTCACCTCCTTAAAATAGTTGGCAGTATGCGAACAGCCATCCTGAATATAGATATTTAAATCCAGGAACTCACATTTTTTGGGGGACTGATGCAGCGCTGCCTTTGGCAATTTCTGGCTCTGCTATAGCGCTTTTTTTGAGGGGGCGTGTCGGCTGCCCCTTCATCTGGCGGTCAACCTGCGCCGCCGGGACGCAGCGCCGCCGGGACCGCCTGGAGGACGTCGCTCGCAACGGGACCACTCGGGACACCGCATGGTCGGGTAAGTGATGCCGGGGGATGGGTAAGGGACACTTAGCAGAGCGGTGTGTGTCCCGATCCCCGTGATCGGGACTTACACACCGCGCTGCTAAATATTCTGATAGCGAAACGCTGCTATTAGCTAGTCAGAGTTGACCAGCTGATAGCAGCGATCGCTGGGGGTGGGGGTGGGGGATGAAACCCCCCGTGGTCGCATGGTAAGATGGCTGGCTATCAGTGATAGCCACCATCTTACCGGGCGCTGCGGGATGCCGCGAGTAGCGGCAAAAATGTTCATGACGTACCTGTATGTCATGGGTCGGGAACACCTTGCCACCCATGACGTACAGGTATGTCATAGGTCGGGAAGGGGTTAATGGTATAGAGAACTGTGTCTAGTGCATTAACTCTGATTTTTTGCCCATTGAAACCAGTAGGCCCATTGTGGTCTATGGGGAAAGCTGCTGAGTTGCCCATAGCAACCAATCAGATCGCTTCTTTCATTTTTGAAAAAGTCTCTGAAAAATGAAGGAAGTAATCTGATTGGTTGCTATGGGCAACTCAGAAACTTTTCCAGGAAAATATGCTGAGTTGCCCATAGCAACCAATCAGATCGCTTCTTTCATTTTGCAAAGGCATTGTGAAAAATGAAAGAAGCAATCTGGTTGCTATGGGCAACTGCACAACTCTTCCTCTACACTGGTCTTAATGAATCTCCCCCATAGAGGGAGATTTATCAAAACCTGCCCAGAGGAAAAGTTTCTGAGTTGCCCATAGCAACCAATCAGATCGCTTCTTTCATTTTTGAAAAAGCCTCTGAAAAATGAAGGATATTTTTGAGATTTTGGAAGCTGGGATACTCACTACACCCATGCATATCTAGATAATTAAGTATGGGGGGAACTTAAATTTATTTTTTAAATCACATGGAGTTTTGACTTTACTTCATTATGGTCGAATAAAGCACTTAAAGAGTTCCTTAAAATTAAAGATTCACTCTTTTGGATGAAAAGGGGCTTATTTATGTAAATCAATTATACGCTTTAGGTCAAATAAAGTCGTTTGAAGAGATAGCCCATAAGTGTGTGGGGGGAAGACAATCACAAACATTGTTTTTTACAAATAAGTAACACAGATCATAAAGCAATAAAAGGAGAGATTGGAGATTTCAGGGATTCTATATATAAGAAAAGTTTAATTAGACTATTTCCTTATGCAAAGTTGCTGTCTGGGCATGCTGGGAGTTGTGGTTCTGCAGCGGTTGGGGGTTCA
Source organism: Hyla sarda (assembly GCF_029499605.1). Classification (NCBI taxonomy): domain Eukaryota; kingdom Metazoa; phylum Chordata; class Amphibia; order Anura; family Hylidae; genus Hyla; species Hyla sarda. The sequence continues at coordinate 156,692 of NW_026607602.1, forward strand.
CAGCTTGAAGACCACTGCTATAGAGGGTGCAAATGTATCTGAGCCCTGGAACTCAAATAATGTGAAATATGAGATGATCAAAATGGAGCCCCTGCACTAATTACTTGGGTTCTGAGGTCTGTAAGGTCCATAGTAAAAACATCAGGTTCTGTCTATAGCAGATACTAAATCATGGCAGCTCAAAGAAACAAGCAGTCATTCTGACATGTCACATGTGATGTCATAGACAGCTGGAGGCCTGACATCCCACTGACAGCCGCCCGAGCCTTCAGTCTGTTCCAGTGCGATTAGTGAGAATAGTGAGATTAGCGTCTTCTTTTTCTACTTGTCTGAAATGGAGCTAAAAGGACTGGGGTTCGTCCCCCTCCTGTTGGCGTTTTGGTGTGCGGCCTGGCTTGCCACCAGCTACATCATGACGGTCGTCCTCGGCCATGCAGCCTCGCCACTGATGAGCATCAGGTAAGATAAACAAGCAAATGATTCTTATTTCATGGGTTGGGAGTGAGGAAATATCCATAATAACATTGGTTTCTTTTCCTTCACAGTGACGTGGGAAATGTCTTTCCCGAAAGCATATTATTCAGAATTGGATTCATAGGGACGTCCATTGGCACTTTGGTACTAACCTTTCTTATTTATAAGTATATGGTTATGCATACTGAAGAGTTCAGGGGTCATCAGGTCCTGATCCAGAGGATCCTGCTGGCCATTGTGTGGGCCTCCTGTTTTTCCACAGCTGTTATGCATGTATTGTCCCCCGAAGAATATCCCAGGATACACTTTGTCAGCACGATAATTTCCATTACATGTGAAGCCTTATACTACCTTGGGCAGTCCATCCAGATGTATAAATTACCAGGAGCAAAAAAAGTCATCCACCATAGTAGATGCACCTGCTGTGGCCTGACTTTTGTCTGTGTAGTTTTCTATTTTGGATATGAAACATTAAAGGAATTATTCCATAATGATGAAGACTGGGACGAGATCCGTGAAATCCCCATCATAATCATCGAGTGGGTGATGCTTCTACTGATCCTGATAAACATCGTGACCTATTATTCCACCATGCAGAGGTTATTGTTGACCGTCTCCAGAAACAGCTGCACACTCTCTCTTAGAGTAAAAATTGATGACTTCGGGGTGTAGACCACCACGGGGGCCATCAAGTGGACTTCTGGGAGAGATACTGCACAGGACACGGAAAACATCTAAAGAAGAATAACTGGGGGACTACATATGGTGCCAGTAATCATGACACAATAATATGAGCTGGTGATATTACCTATACAAAAAAAAAAAAAAAAAAAATTATAAAAAAATATTGGTGTGTGAAGTGTAATACCTAGTTAGAAAAACAGAATCAAATTCATCATTATAACCCCCCTCTGCATTACCCTGTTTATTATTTTTCAAGCAAGCACTTTGTTCTAATTCGTCCACTCTCTGGCGTGCTCCTTGTATAAGGGGTTTGGGATACCCTTTTTGTTTAAAACGATCCTCCAGGTTCTCTAGTTGTTGTAGGTATTTTTGTGTGGAAGAACAATTCCTTCGGATTCTTTTCATTTGACCGAATGGAATGTTCTTCTTCCATTATTTAAGATGGCAACTGTTAAAGTCGAGGTATCTGTTTGCATTCACCTCCTTAAAATAGTTGGCAGTATGCGAACAGCCATCCTGAATATAGATATTTAAATCCAGGAACTCACATTTTTTGGGGGACTGATGCAGCGCTGCCTTTGGCAATTTCTGGCTCTGCTATAGCGCTTTTTTTGAGGGGGCGTGTCGGCTGCCCCTTCATCTGGCGGTCAACCTGCGCCGCCGGGACGCAGCGCCGCCGGGACCGCCTGGAGGACGTCGCTCGCAACGGGACCACTCGGGACACCGCATGGTCGGGTAAGTGATGCCGGGGGATGGGTAAGGGACACTTAGCAGAGCGGTGTGTGTCCCGATCCCCGTGATCGGGACTTACACACCGCGCTGCTAAATATTCTGATAGCGAAACGCTGCTATTAGCTAGTCAGAGTTGACCAGCTGATAGCAGCGATCGCTGGGGGTGGGGGTGGGGGATGAAACCCCCCGTGGTCGCATGGTAAGATGGCTGGCTATCAGTGATAGCCACCATCTTACCGGGCGCTGCGGGATGCCGCGAGTAGCGGCAAAAATGTTCATGACGTACCTGTATGTCATGGGTCGGGAACACCTTGCCACCCATGACGTACAGGTATGTCATAGGTCGGGAAGGGGTTAATGGTATAGAGAACTGTGTCTAGTGCATTAACTCTGATTTTTTGCCCATTGAAACCAGTAGGCCCATTGTGGTCTATGGGGAAAGCTGCTGAGTTGCCCATAGCAACCAATCAGATCGCTTCTTTCATTTTTGAAAAAGTCTCTGAAAAATGAAGGAAGTAATCTGATTGGTTGCTATGGGCAACTCAGAAACTTTTCCAGGAAAATATGCTGAGTTGCCCATAGCAACCAATCAGATCGCTTCTTTCATTTTGCAAAGGCATTGTGAAAAATGAAAGAAGCAATCTGGTTGCTATGGGCAACTGCACAACTCTTCCTCTACACTGGTCTTAATGAATCTCCCCCATAGAGGGAGATTTATCAAAACCTGCCCAGAGGAAAAGTTTCTGAGTTGCCCATAGCAACCAATCAGATCGCTTCTTTCATTTTTGAAAAAGCCTCTGAAAAATGAAGGATATTTTTGAGATTTTGGAAGCTGGGATACTCACTACACCCATGCATATCTAGATAATTAAGTATGGGGGGAACTTAAATTTATTTTTTAAATCACATGGAGTTTTGACTTTACTTCATTATGGTCGAATAAAGCACTTAAAGAGTTCCTTAAAATTAAAGATTCACTCTTTTGGATGAAAAGGGGCTTATTTATGTAAATCAATTATACGCTTTAGGTCAAATAAAGTCGTTTGAAGAGATAGCCCATAAGTGTGTGGGGGGAAGACAATCACAAACATTGTTTTTTACAAATAAGTAACACAGATCATAAAGCAATAAAAGGAGAGATTGGAGATTTCAGGGATTCTATATATAAGAAAAGTTTAATTAGACTATTTCCTTATGCAAAGTTGCTGTCTGGGCATGCTGGGAGTTGTGGTTCTGCAGCGGTTGGGGGTTCACAGCTTGAAGACCACTGCTATAGAGGGTGCAAATGTATCTGAGCCCTGGAACTCAAATAATGTGAAATATGAGATGATCAAAATGGAGCCCCTGCACTAATTACTTGGGTTCTGAGGTCTGTAAGGTCCATAGTAAAAACATCAGGTTCTGTCTATAGCAGATACTAAATCATGGCAGCTCAAAGAAACAAGCAGTCATTCTGACATGTCACATGTGATGTCATAGACAGCTGGAGGCCTGACATCCCACTGACAGCCGCCCGAGCCTTCAGTCTGTTCCAGTGCGATTAGTGAGATTAGCGTCTTCTTTTTCTACTTGTCTGAAATGGAGCTAAAAGGACTGGGGTTCGTCCCCCTCCTGTTGGCGTTTTGGTGTGCGGCCTGGCTTGCCACCAGCTACATCATGACGGTCGTCCTCGGCCATGCAGCCTCGCCACTGATGAGCATCAGGTAAGATAAACAAGCAAATGATTCTTATTTCATGGGTTGGGAGTGAGGAAATATCCATAATAACATTGGTTTCTTTTCCTTCACAGTGACGTGGGAAATGTCTTTCCCGAAAGCATATTATTCAGAATTGGATTCATAGGGACGTCCATTGGCACTTTGGTACTAACCTTTCTTATTTATAAGTATATGGTTATGCATACTGAAGAGTTCAGGGGTCATCAGGTCCTGATCCAGAGGATCCTGCTGGCCATTGTGTGGGCCTCCTGTTTTTCCACAGCTGTTATGCATGTATTGTCCCCCGAAGAATATCCCAGGATACACTTTGTCAGCACGATAATTTCCATTACATGTGAAGCCTTATACTACCTTGGGCAGTCCATCCAGATGTATAAATTACCAGGAGCAAAAAAAGTCATCCACCATAGTAGATGCACCTGCTGTGGCCTGACTTTTGTCTGTGTAGTTTTCTATTTTGGATATGAAACATTAAAGGAATTATTCCATAATGATGAAGACTGGGACGAGATCCGTGAAATCCCCATCATAATCATCGAGTGGGTGATGCTTCTACTGATCCTGATAAACATCGTGACCTATTATTCCACCATGCAGAGGTTATTGTTGACCGTCTCCAGAAACAGCTGCACACTCTCTCTTAGAGTAAAAATTGATGACTTCGGGGTGTAGACCACCACGGGGGCCATCAAGTGGACTTCTGGGAGAGATACTGCACAGGACACGGAAAACATCTAAAGAAGAATAACTGGGGGACTACATATGGTGCCAGTAATCATGACACAATAATATGAGCTGGTGATATTACCTATACAAAAAAAAAAAAAAAAAAAATTATAAAAAAATATTGGTGTGTGAAGTGTAATACCTAGTTAGAAAAACAGAATCAAATTCATCATTATAACCCCCCTCTGCATTACCCTGTTTATTATTTTTCAAGCAAGCACTTTGTTCTAATTCGTCCACTCTCTGGCGTGCTCCTTGTATAAGGGGTTTGGGATACCCTTTTTGTTTAAAACGATCCTCCAGGTTCTCTAGTTGTTGTAGGTATTTTTGTGTGGAAGAACAATTCCTTCGGATTCTTTTCATTTGACCGAATGGAATGTTCTTCTTCCATTATTTAAGATGGCAACTGTTAAAGTCGAGGTATCTGTTTGCATTCACCTCCTTAAAATAGTTGGCAGTATGCGAACAGCCATCCTGAATATAGATATTTAAATCCAGGAACTCACATTTTTTGGGGGACTGATGCAGCGCTGCCTTTGGCAATTTCTGGCTCTGCTATAGCGCTTTTTTTGAGGGGGCGTGTCGGCTGCCCCTTCATCTGGCGGTCAACCTGCGCCGCCGGGACGCAGCGCCGCCGGGACCGCCTGGAGGACGTCGCTCGCAACGGGACCACTCGGGACACCGCATGGTCGGGTAAGTGATGCCGGGGGATGGGTAAGGGACACTTAGCAGAGCGGTGTGTGTCCCGATCCCCGTGATCGGGACTTACACACCGCGCTGCTAAATATTCTGATAGCGAAACGCTGCTATTAGCTAGTCAGAGTTGACCAGCTGATAGCAGCGATCGCTGGGGGGGGGGGGGTGGGGGATGAAACCCCCCGTGGTCGCATGGTAAGATGGCTGGCTATCAGTGATAGCCACCATCTTACCGGGCGCTGCGGGATGCCGCGAGTAGCGGCAAAAATGTTCATGACGTACCTGTATGTCATGGGTCGGGAACACCTTGCCACCCATGACGTACAGGTATGTCATAGGTCGGGAAGGGGTTAATGGTATAGAGAACTGTGTCTAGTGCATTAACTCTGATTTTTTGCCCATTGAAACCAGTAGGCCCATTGTGGTCTATGGGGAAAGCTGCTGAGTTGCCCATAGCAACCAATCAGATCGCTTCTTTCATTTTTGAAAAAGTCTCTGAAAAATGAAGGAAGTAATCTGATTGGTTGCTATGGGCAACTCAGAAACTTTTCCAGGAAAATATGCTGAGTTGCCCATAGCAACCAATCAGATCGCTTCTTTCATTTTGCAAAGGCATTGTGAAAAATGAAAGAAGCAATCTGGTTGCTATGGGCAACTGCACAACTCTTCCTCTACACTGGTCTTAATGAATCTCCCCCATAGAGGGAGATTTATCAAAACCTGCCCAGAGGAAAAGTTTCTGAGTTGCCCATAGCAACCAATCAGATCGCTTCTTTCATTTTTGAAAAAGCCTCTGAAAAATGAAGGATATTTTTGAGATTTTGGAAGCTGGGATACTCACTACACCCATGCATATCTAGATAATTAAGTATGGGGGGAACTTAAATTTATTTTTTAAATCACATGGAGTTTTGACTTTACTTCATTATGGTCGAATAAAGCACTTAAAGAGTTCCTTAAAATTAAAGATTCACTCTTTTGGATGAAAAGGGGCTTATTTATGTAAATCAATTATACGCTTTAGGTCAAATAAAGTCGTTTGAAGAGATAGCCCATAAGTGTGTGGGGGGAAGACAATCACAAACATTGTTTTTTACAAATAAGTAACACAGATCATAAAGCAATAAAAGGAGAGATTGGAGATTTCAGGGATTCTATATATAAGAAAAGTTTAATTAGACTATTTCCTTATGCAAAGTTGCTGTCTGGGCATGCTGGGAGTTGTGGTTCTGCAGCGGTTGGGGGTTCACAGCTTGAAGACCACTGCTATAGAGGGTGCAAATGTATCTGAGCCCTGGAACTCAAATAATGTGAAATATGAGATGATCAAAATGGAGCCCCTGCACTAATTACTTGGGTTCTGAGGTCTGTAAGGTCCATAGTAAAAACATCAGGTTCTGTCTATAGCAGATACTAAATCATGGCAGCTCAAAGAAACAAGCAGTCATTCTGACATGTCACATGTGATGTCATAGACAGCTGGAGGCCTGACATCCCACTGACAGCCGCCCGAGCCTTCAGTCTGTTCCAGTGCGATTAGTGAGAATAGTGAGATTAGCGTCTTCTTTTTCTACTTGTCTGAAATGGAGCTAAAAGGACTGGGGTTCGTCCCCCTCCTGTTGGCGTTTTGGTGTGCGGCCTGGCTTGCCACCAGCTACATCATGACGGTCGTCCTCGGCCATGCAGCCTCGCCACTGATGAGCATCAGGTAAGATAAACAAGCAAATGATTCTTATTTCATGGGTTGGGAGTGAGGAAATATCCATAATAACATTGGTTTCTTTTCCTTCACAGTGACGTGGGAAATGTCTTTCCCGAAAGCATATTATTCAGAATTGGATTCATAGGGACGTCCATTGGCACTTTGGTACTAACCTTTCTTATTTATAAGTATATGGTTATGCATACTGAAGAGTTCAGGGGTCATCAGGTCCTGATCCAGAGGATCCTGCTGGCCATTGTGTGGGCCTCCTGTTTTTCCACAGCTGTTATGCATGTATTGTCCCCCGAAGAATATCCCAGGATACACTTTGTCAGCACGATAATTTCCATTACATGTGAAGCCTTATACTACCTTGGGCAGTCCATCCAGATGTATAAATTACCAGGAGCAAAAAAAGTCATCCACCATAGTAGATGCACCTGCTGTGGCCTGACTTTTGTCTGTGTAGTTTTCTATTTTGGATATGAAACATTAAAGGAATTATTCCATAATGATGAAGACTGGGACGAGATCCGTGAAATCCCCATCATAATCATCGAGTGGGTGATGCTTCTACTGATCCTGATAAACATCGTGACCTATTATTCCACCATGCAGAGGTTATTGTTGACCGTCTCCAGAAACAGCTGCACACTCTCTCTTAGAGTAAAAATTGATGACTTCGGGGTGTAGACCACCACGGGGGCCATCAAGTGGACTTCTGGGAGAGATACTGCACAGGACACGGAAAACATCTAAAGAAGAATAACTGGGGGACTACATATGGTGCCAGTAATCATGACACAATAATATGAGCTGGTGATATTACCTATACAAAAAAAAAAAAAAAAAAAAATTATAAAAAAATATTGGTGTGTGAAGTGTAATACCTAGTTAGAAAAACAGAATCAAATTCATCATTATAACCCCCCTCTGCATTACCCTGTTTATTATTTTTCAAGCAAGCACTTTGTTCTAATTCGTCCACTCTCTGGCGTGCTCCTTGTATAAGGGGTTTGGGATACCCTTTTTGTTTAAAACGATCCTCCAGGTTCTCTAGTTGTTGTAGGTATTTTTGTGTGGAAGAACAATTCCTTCGGATTCTTTTCATTTGACCGAATGGAATGTTCTTCTTCCATTATTTAAGATGGCAACTGTTAAAGTCGAGGTATCTGTTTGCATTCACCTCCTTAAAATAGTTGGCAGTATGCGAACAGCCATCCTGAATATAGATATTTAAATCCAGGAACTCACATTTTTTGGGGGACTGATGCAGCGCTGCCTTTGGCAATTTCTGGCTCTGCTATAGCGCTTTTTTTGAGGGGGCGTGTCGGCTGCCCCTTCATCTGGCGGTCAACCTGCGCCGCCGGGACGCAGCGCCGCCGGGACCGCCTGGAGGACGTCGCTCGCAACGGGACCACTCGGGACACCGCATGGTCGGGTAAGTGATGCCGGGGGATGGGTAAGGGACACTTAGCAGAGCGGTGTGTGTCCCGATCCCCGTGATCGGGACTTACACACCGCGCTGCTAAATATTCTGATAGCGAAACGCTGCTATTAGCTAGTCAGAGTTGACCAGCTGATAGCAGCGATCGCTGGGGGGGGGGGGGGGTGGGGGATGAAACCCCCCGTGGTCGCATGGTAAGATGGCTGGCTATCAGTGATAGCCACCATCTTACCGGGCGCTGCGGGATGCCGCGAGTAGCGGCAAAAATGTTCATGACGTACCTGTATGTCATGGGTCGGGAACACCTTGCCACCCATGACGTACAGGTATGTCATAGGTCGGGAAGGGGTTAATGGTATAGAGAACTGTGTCTAGTGCATTAACTCTGATTTTTTGCCCATTGAAACCAGTAGGCCCATTGTGGTCTATGGGGAAAGCTGCTGAGTTGCCCATAGCAACCAATCAGATCGCTTCTTTCTTCATTTTTGAAAAAGTCTCTGAAAAATGAAGGAAGTAATCTGATTGGTTGCTATGGGCAACTCAGAAACTTTTCCAGGAAAATATGCTGAGTTGCCCATAGCAACCAATCAGATCGCTTCTTTCATTTTGCAAAGGCATTGTGAAAAATGAAAGAAGCAATCTGGTTGCTATGGGCAACTGCACAACTCTTCCTCTACACTGGTCTTAATGAATCTCCCCCATAGAGGGAGATTTATCAAAACCTGCCCAGAGGAAAAGTTTCTGAGTTGCCCATAGCAACCAATCAGATCGCTTCTTTCATTTTTGAAAAAGCCTCTGAAAAATGAAGGATATTTTTGAGATTTTGGAAGCTGGGATACTCACTACACCCATGCATATCTAGATAATTAAGTATGGGGGGAACTTAAATTTATTTTTTAAATCACATGGAGTTTTGACTTTACTTCATTATGGTCGAATAAAGCACTTAAAGAGTTCCTTAAAATTAAAGATTCACTCTTTTGGATGAAAAGGGGCTTATTTATGTAAATCAATTATACGCTTTAGGTCAAATAAAGTCGTTTGAAGAGATAGCCCATAAGTGTGTGGGGGGAAGACAATCACAAACATTGTTTTTTACAAATAAGTAACACAGATCATAAAGCAATAAAAGGAGAGATTGGAGATTTCAGGGATTCTATATATAAGAAAAGTTTAATTAGACTATTTCCTTATGCAAAGTTGCTGTCTGGGCATGCTGGGAGTTGTGGTTCTGCAGCGGTTGGGGGTTCACAGCTTGAAGACCACTGCTATAGAGGGTGCAAATGTATCTGAGCCCTGGAACTCAAATAATGTGAAATATGAGATGATCAAAATGGAGCCCCTGCACTAATTACTTGGGTTCTGAGGTCTGTAAGGTCCATAGTAAAAACATCAGGTTCTGTCTATAGCAGATACTAAATCATGGCAGCTCAAAGAAACAAGCAGTCATTCTGACATGTCACATGTGATGTCATAGACAGCTGGAGGCCTGACATCCCACTGACAGCCGCCCGAGCCTTCAGTCTGTTCCAGTGCGATTAGTGAGAATAGTGAGATTAGCGTCTTCTTTTTCTACTTGTCTGAAATGGAGCTAAAAGGACTGGGGTTCGTCCCCCTCCTGTTGGCGTTTTGGTGTGCGGCCTGGCTTGCCACCAGCTACATCATGGCGGTCGTCCTCGGCCATGCAGCCTCGCCACTGATGAGCATCAGGTAAGATAAACAAGCAAATGATTCTTATTTCATGGGTTGGGAGTGAGGAAATATCCATAATAACATTGGTTTCTTTTCCTTCACAGTGACGTGGGAAATGTCTTTCCCGAAAGCATATTATTCAGAATTGGATTTATAGGGACGTCCATTGGCACTTTGGTACTAACCTTTCTTATTTATAAGTATATGGTTATGCATACTGAAGAGTTCAGGGGTCATCAGGTCCTGATCCAGAGGATCCTGCTGGCCATTGTGTGGGCCTCCTGTTTTTCCACAGCTGTTATGCATGTATTGTCCCCCGAAGAATATCCCAGGATACACTTTGTCAGCACGATAATTTCCATTACATGTGAAGCCTTATACTACCTTGGGCAGTCCATCCAGATGTATAAATTACCAGGAGCAAAAAAAGTCATCCACCATAGTAGATGCACCTGCTGTGGCCTGACTTTTGTCTGTGTAGTTTTCTATTTTGGATATGAAACATTAAAGGAATTATTCCATAATGATGAAGACTGGGACGAGATCCGTGAAATCCCCATCATAATCATCGAGTGGGTGATGCTTCTACTGATCCTGATAAACATCGTGACCTATTATTCCACCATGCAGAGGTTATTGTTGACCGTCTCCAGAAACAGCTGCACACTCTCTCTTAGAGTAAAAATTGATGACTTCGGGGTGTAGACCACCACGGGGGCCATCAAGTGGACTTCTGGGAGAGATACTGCACAGGACACGGAAAACATCTAAAGAAGAATAACTGGGGGACTACATATGGTGCCAGTAATCATGACACAATAATATGAGCTGGTGATATTACCTATACAAAAAAAAAAAAAAAAAAAATTATAAAAAAATATTGGTGTGTGAAGTGTAATACCTAGTTAGAAAAACAGAATCAAATTCATCATTATAACCCCCCTCTGCATTACCCTGTTTATTATTTTTCAAGCAAGCACTTTGTTCTAATTCGTCCACTCTCTGGCGTGCTCCTTGTATAAGGGGTTTGGGATACCCTTTTTGTTTAAAACGATCCTCCAGGTTCTCTAGTTGTTGTAGGTATTTTTGTGTGGAAGAACAATTCCTTCGGATTCTTTTCATTTGACCGAATGGAATGTTCTTCTTCCATTATTTAAGATGGCAACTGTTAAAGTCGAGGTATCTGTTTGCATTCACCTCCTTAAAATAGTTGGCAGTATGCGAACAGCCATCCTGAATATAGATATTTAAATCCAGGAACTCACATTTTTTGGGGGACTGATGCAGCGCTGCCTTTGGCAATTTCTGGCTCTGCTATAGCGCTTTTTTTGAGGGGGCGTGTCGGCTGCCCCTTCATCTGGCGGTCAACCTGCGCCGCCGGGACGCAGCGCCGCCGGGACCGCCTGGAGGACGTCGCTCGCAACGGGACCACTCGGGACACCGCATGGTCGGGTAAGTGATGCCGGGGGATGGGTAAGGGACACTTAGCAGAGCGGTGTGTGTCCCGATCCCCGTGATCGGGACTTACACACCGCGCTGCTAAATATTCTGATAGCGAAACGCTGCTATTAGCTAGTCAGAGTTGACCAGCTGATAGCAGCGATCGCTGGGGGGGGGGGTGGGGGATGAAACCCCCCGTGGTCGCATGGTAAGATGGCTGGCTATCAGTGATAGCCACCATCTTACCGGGCGCTGCGGGATGCCGCGAGTAGCGGCAAAAATGTTCATGACGTACCTGTATGTCATGGGTCGGGAACACCTTGCCACCCATGACGTACAGGTATGTCATAGGTCGGGAAGGGGTTAATGGTATAGAGAACTGTGTCTAGTGCATTAACTCTGATTTTTTGCCCATTGAAACCAGTAGGCCCATTGTGGTCTATGGGGAAAGCTGCTGAGTTGCCCATAGCAACCAATCAGATCGCTTCTTTCATTTTTGAAAAAGTCTCTGAAAAATGAAGGAAGTAATCTGATTGGTTGCTATGGGCAACTCAGAAACTTTTCCAGGAAAATATGCTGAGTTGCCCATAGCAACCAATCAGATCGCTTCTTTCATTTTGCAAAGGCATTGTGAAAAATGAAAGAAGCAATCTGGTTGCTATGGGCAACTGCACAACTCTTCCTCTACACTGGTCTTAATGAATCTCCCCCATAGAGGGAGATTTATCAAAACCTGCCCAGAGGAAAAGTTTCTGAGTTGCCCATAGCAACCAATCAGATCGCTTCTTTCATTTTTGAAAAAGCCTCTGAAAAATGAAGGATATTTTTGAGATTTTGGAAGCTGGGATACTCACTACACCCATGCATATCTAGATAATTAAGTATGGGGGGAACTTAAATTTATTTTTTAAATCACATGGAGTTTTGACTTTACTTCATTATGGTCGAATAAAGCACTTAAAGAGTTCCTTAAAATTAAAGATTCACTCTTTTGGATGAAAAGGGGCTTATTTATGTAAATCAATTATACGCTTTAGGTCAAATAAAGTCGTTTGAAGAGATAGCCCATAAGTGTGTGGGGGGAAGACAATCACAAACATTGTTTTTTACAAATAAGTAACACAGATCATAAAGCAATAAAAGGAGAGATTGGAGATTTCAGGGATTCTATATATAAGAAAAGTTTAATTAGACTATTTCCTTATGCAAAGTTGCTGTCTGGGCATGCTGGGAGTTGTGGTTCTGCAGCGGTTGGGGGTTCACAGCTTGAAGACCACTGCTATAGAGGGTGCAAATGTATCTGAGCCCTGGAACTCAAATAATGTGAAATATGAGATGATCAAAATGGAGCCCCTGCACTAATTACTTGGGTTCTGAGGTCTGTAAGGTCCATAGTAAAAACATCAGGTTCTGTCTATAGCAGATACTAAATCATGGCAGCTCAAAGAAACAAGCAGTCATTCTGACATGTCACATGTGATGTCATAGACAGCTGGAGGCCTGACATCCCACTGACAGCCGCCCGAGCCTTCAGTCTGTTCCAGTGCGATTAGTGAGAATAGTGAGATTAGCGTCTTCTTTTTCTACTTGTCTGAAATGGAGCTAAAAGGACTGGGGTTCGTCCCCCTCCTGTTGGCGTTTTGGTGTGCGGCCTGGCTTGCCACCAGCTACATCATGGCGGTCGTCCTCGGCCATGCAGCCTCGCCACTGATGAGCATCAGGTAAGATAAACAAGCAAATGATTCTTATTTCATGGGTTGGGAGTGAGGAAATATCCATAATAACATTGGTTTCTTTTCCTTCACAGTGACGTGGGAAATGTCTTTCCCGAAAGCATATTATTCAGAATTGGATTTATAGGGACGTCCATTGGCACTTTGGTACTAACCTTTCTTATTTATAAGTATATGGTTATGCATACTGAAGAGTTCAGGGGTCATCAGGTCCTGATCCAGAGGATCCTGCTGGCCATTGTGTGGGCCTCCTGTTTTTCCACAGCTGTTATGCATGTATTGTCCCCCGAAGAATATCCCAGGATACACTTTGTCAGCACGATAATTTCCATTACATGTGAAGCCTTATACTACCTTGGGCAGTCCATCCAGATGTATAAATTACCAGGAGCAAAAAAAGTCATCCACCATAGTAGATGCACCTGCTGTGGCCTGACTTTTGTCTGTGTAGTTTTCTATTTTGGATATGAAACATTAAAGGAATTATTCCATAATGATGAAGACTGGGACGAGATCCGTGAAATCCCCATCATAATCATCGAGTGGGTGATGCTTCTACTGATCCTGATAAACATCGTGACCTATTATTCCACCATGCAGAGGTTATTGTTGACCGTCTCCAGAAACAGCTGCACACTCTCTCTTAGAGTAAAAATTGATGACTTCGGGGTGTAGACCACCACGGGGGCCATCAAGTGGACTTCTGGGAGAGATACTGCACAGGACACGGAAAACATCTAAAGAAGAATAACTGGGGGACTACATATGGTGCCAGTAATCATGACACAATAATATGAGCTGGTGATATTACCTATACAAAAAAAAAAAAAAAAAAAATTATAAAAAAATATTGGTGTGTGAAGTGTAATACCTAGTTAGAAAAACAGAATCAAATTCATCATTATAACCCCCCTCTGCATTACCCTGTTTATTATTTTTCAAGCAAGCACTTTGTTCTAATTCGTCCACTCTCTGGCGTGCTCCTTGTATAAGGGGTTTGGGATACCCTTTTTGTTTAAAACGATCCTCCAGGTTCTCTAGTTGTTGTAGGTATTTTTGTGTGGAAGAACAATTCCTTCGGATTCTTTTCATTTGACCGAATGGAATGTTCTTCTTCCATTATTTAAGATGGCAACTGTTAAAGTCGAGGTATCTGTTTGCATTCACCTCCTTAAAATAGTTGGCAGTATGCGAACAGCCATCCTGAATATAGATATTTAAATCCAGGAACTCACATTTTTTGGGGGACTGATGCAGCGCTGCCTTTGGCAATTTCTGGCTCTGCTATAGCGCTTTTTTTGAGGGGGCGTGTCGGCTGCCCCTTCATCTGGCGGTCAACCTGCGCCGCCGGGACGCAGCGCCGCCGGGACCGCCTGGAGGACGTCGCTCGCAACGGGACCACTCGGGACACCGCATGGTCGGGTAAGTGATGCCGGGGGATGGGTAAGGGACACTTAGCAGAGCGGTGTGTGTCCCGATCCCCGTGATCGGGACTTACACACCGCGCTGCTAAATATTCTGATAGCGAAACGCTGCTATTAGCTAGTCAGAGTTGACCAGCTGATAGCAGCGATCGCTGGGGGGGGGGGGTGGGGGATGAAACCCCCCGTGGTCGCATGGTAAGATGGCTGGCTATCAGTGATAGCCACCATCTTACCGGGCGCTGCGGGATGCCGCGAGTAGCGGCAAAAATGTTCATGACGTACCTGTATGTCATGGGTCGGGAACACCTTGCCACCCATGACGTACAGGTATGTCATAGGTCGGGAAGGGGTTAATGGTATAGAGAACTGTGTCTAGTGCATTAACTCTGATTTTTTGCCCATTGAAACCAGTAGGCCCATTGTGGTCTATGGGGAAAGCTGCTGAGTTGCCCATAGCAACCAATCAGATCGCTTCTTTCATTTTTGAAAAAGTCTCTGAAAAATGAAGGAAGTAATCTGATTGGTTGCTATGGGCAACTCAGAAACTTTTCCAGGAAAATATGCTGAGTTGCCCATAGCAACCAATCAGATCGCTTCTTTCATTTTGCAAAGGCATTGTGAAAAATGAAAGAAGCAATCTGGTTGCTATGGGCAACTGCACAACTCTTCCTCTACACTGGTCTTAATGAATCTCCCCCATAGAGGGAGATTTATCAAAACCTGCCCAGAGGAAAAGTTTCTGAGTTGCCCATAGCAACCAATCAGATCGCTTCTTTCATTTTTGAAAAAGCCTCTGAAAAATGAAGGATATTTTTGAGATTTTGGAAGCTGGGATACTCACTACACCCATGCATATCTAGATAATTAAGTATGGGGGGAACTTAAATTTATTTTTTAAATCACATGGAGTTTTGACTTTACTTCATTATGGTCGAATAAAGCACTTAAAGAGTTCCTTAAAATTAAAGATTCACTCTTTTGGATGAAAAGGGGCTTATTTATGTAAATCAATTATACGCTTTAGGTCAAATAAAGTCGTTTGAAGAGATAGCCCATAAGTGTGTGGGGGGAAGACAATCACAAACATTGTTTTTTACAAATAAGTAACACAGATCATAAAGCAATAAAAGGAGAGATTGGAGATTTCAGGGATTCTATATATAAGAAAAGTTTAATTAGACTATTTCCTTATGCAAAGTTGCTGTCTGGGCATGCTGGGAGTTGTGGTTCTGCAGCGGTTGGGGGTTCACAGCTTGAAGACCACTGCTATAGAGGGTGCAAATGTATCTGAGCCCTGGAACTCAAATAATGTGAAATATGAGATGATCAAAATGGAGCCCCTGCACTAATTACTTGGGTTCTGAGGTCTGTAAGGTCCATAGTAAAAACATCAGGTTCTGTCTATAGCAGATACTAAATCATGGCAGCTCAAAGAAACAAGCAGTCATTCTGACATGTCACATGTGATGTCATAGACAGCTGGAGGCCTGACATCCCACTGACAGCCGCCCGAGCCTTCAGTCTGTTCCAGTGCGATTAGTGAGAATAGTGAGATTAGCGTCTTCTTTTTCTACTTGTCTGAAATGGAGCTAAAAGGACTGGGGTTCGTCCCCCTCCTGTTGGCGTTTTGGTGTGCGGCCTGGCTTGCCACCAGCTACATCATGACGGTCGTCCTCGGCCATGCAGCCTCGCCACTGATGAGCATCAGGTAAGATAAACAAGCAAATGATTCTTATTTCATGGGTTGGGAGTGAGGAAATATCCATAATAACATTGGTTTCTTTTCCTTCACAGTGACGTGGGAAATGTCTTTCCCGAAAGCATATTATTCAGAATTGGATTCATAGGGACGTCCATTGGCACTTTGGTACTAACCTTTCTTATTTATAAGTATATGGTTATGCATACTGAAGAGTTCAGGGGTCATCAGGTCCTGATCCAGAGGATCCTGCTGGCCATTGTGTGGGCCTCCTGTTTTTCCACAGCTGTTATGCATGTATTGTCCCCCGAAGAATATCCCAGGATACACTTTGTCAGCACGATAATTTCCATTACATGTGAAGCCTTATACTACCTTGGGCAGTCCATCCAGATGTATAAATTACCAGGAGCAAAAAAAGTCATCCACCATAGTAGATGCACCTGCTGTGGCCTGACTTTTGTCTGTGTAGTTTTCTATTTTGGATATGAAACATTAAAGGAATTATTCCATAATGATGAAGACTGGGACGAGATCCGTGAAATCCCCATCATAATCATCGAGTGGGTGATGCTTCTACTGATCCTGATAAACATCGTGACCTATTATTCCACCATGCAGAGGTTATTGTTGACCGTCTCCAGAAACAGCTGCACACTCTCTCTTAGAGTAAAAATTGATGACTTCGGGGTGTAGACCACCACGGGGGCCATCAAGTGGACTTCTGGGAGAGATACTGCACAGGACACGGAAAACATCTAAAGAAGAATAACTGGGGGACTACATATGGTGCCAGTAATCATGACACAATAATATGAGCTGGTGATATTACCTATACAAAAAAAAAAAAAAAAAAAATTATAAAAAAATATTGGTGTGTGAAGTGTAATACCTAGTTAGAAAAACAGAATCAAATTCATCATTATAACCCCCCTCTGCATTACCCTGTTTATTATTTTTCAAGCAAGCACTTTGTTCTAATTCGTCCACTCTCTGGCGTGCTCCTTGTATAAGGGGTTTGGGATACCCTTTTTGTTTAAAACGATCCTCCAGGTTCTCTAGTTGTTGTAGGTATTTTTGTGTGGAAGAACAATTCCTTCGGATTCTTTTCATTTGACCGAATGGAATGTTCTTCTTCCATTATTTAAGATGGCAACTGTTAAAGTCGAGGTATCTGTTTGCATTCACCTCCTTAAAATAGTTGGCAGTATGCGAACAGCCATCCTGAATATAGATATTTAAATCCAGGAACTCACATTTTTTGGGGGACTGATGCAGCGCTGCCTTTGGCAATTTCTGGCTCTGCTATAGCGCTTTTTTTGAGGGGGCGTGTCGGCTGCCCCTTCATCTGGCGGTCAACCTGCGCCGCCGGGACGCAGCGCCGCCGGGACCGCCTGGAGGACGTCGCTCGCAACGGGACCACTCGGGACACCGCATGGTCGGGTAAGTGATGCCGGGGGATGGGTAAGGGACACTTAGCAGAGCGGTGTGTGTCCCGATCCCCGTGATCGGGACTTACACACCGCGCTGCTAAATATTCTGATAGCGAAACGCTGCTATTAGCTAGTCAGAGTTGACCAGCTGATAGCAGCGATCGCTGGGGGGGGGGGGGTGGGGGATGAAACCCCCCGTGGTCGCATGGTAAGATGGCTGGCTATCAGTGATAGCCACCATCTTACCGGGCGCTGCGGGATGCCGCGAGTAGCGGCAAAAATGTTCATGACGTACCTGTATGTCATGGGTCGGGAACACCTTGCCACCCATGACGTACAGGTATGTCATAGGTCGGGAAGGGGTTAATGGTATAGAGAACTGTGTCTAGTGCATTAACTCTGATTTTTTGCCCATTGAAACCAGTAGGCCCATTGTGGTCTATGGGGAAAGCTGCTGAGTTGCCCATAGCAACCAATCAGATCGCTTCTTTCATTTTTGAAAAAGTCTCTGAAAAATGAAGGAAGTAATCTGATTGGTTGCTATGGGCAACTCAGAAACTTTTCCAGGAAAATATGCTGAGTTGCCCATAGCAACCAATCAGATCGCTTCTTTCATTTTGCAAAGGCATTGTGAAAAATGAAAGAAGCAATCTGGTTGCTATGGGCAACTGCACAACTCTTCCTCTACACTGGTCTTAATGAATCTCCCCCATAGAGGGAGATTTATCAAAACCTGCCCAGAGGAAAAGTTTCTGAGTTGCCCATAGCAACCAATCAGATCGCTTCTTTCATTTTTGAAAAAGCCTCTGAAAAATGAAGGATATTTTTGAGATTTTGGAAGCTGGGATACTCACTACACCCATGCATATCTAGATAATTAAGTATGGGGGGAACTTAAATTTATTTTTTAAATCACATGGAGTTTTGACTTTACTTCATTATGGTCGAATAAAGCACTTAAAGAGTTCCTTAAAATTAAAGATTCACTCTTTTGGATGAAAAGGGGCTTATTTATGTAAATCAATTATACGCTTTAGGTCAAATAAAGTCGTTTGAAGAGATAGCCCATAAGTGTGTGGGGGGAAGACAATCACAAACATTGTTTTTTACAAATAAGTAACACAGATCATAAAGCAATAAAAGGAGAGATTGGAGATTTCAGGGATTCTATATATAAGAAAAGTTTAATTAGACTATTTCCTTATGCAAAGTTGCTGTCTGGGCATGCTGGGAGTTGTGGTTCTGCAGCGGTTGGGGGTTCACAGCTTGAAGACCACTGCTATAGAGGGTGCAAATGTATCTGAGCCCTGGAACTCAAATAATGTGAAATATGAGATGATCAAAATGGAGCCCCTGCACTAATTACTTGGGTTCTGAGGTCTGTAAGGTCCATAGTAAAAACATCAGGTTCTGTCTATAGCAGATACTAAATCATGGCAGCTCAAAGAAACAAGCAGTCATTCTGACATGTCACATGTGATGTCATAGACAGCTGGAGGCCTGACATCCCACTGACAGCCGCCCGAGCCTTCAGTCTGTTCCAGTGCGATTAGTGAGAATAGTGAGATTAGCGTCTTCTTTTTCTACTTGTCTGAAATGGAGCTAAAAGGACTGGGGTTCGTCCCCCTCCTGTTGGCGTTTTGGTGTGCGGCCTGGCTTGCCACCAGCTACATCATGACGGTCGTCCTCGGCCATGCAGCCTCGCCACTGATGAGCATCAGGTAAGATAAACAAGCAAATGATTCTTATTTCATGGGTTGGGAGTGAGGAAATATCCATAATAACATTGGTTTCTTTTCCTTCACAGTGACGTGGGAAATGTCTTTCCCGAAAGCATATTATTCAGAATTGGATTTATAGGGACGTCCATTGGCACTTTGGTACTAACCTTTCTTATTTATAAGTATATGGTTATGCATACTGAAGAGTTCAGGGGTCATCAGGTCCTGATCCAGAGGATCCTGCTGGCCATTGTGTGGGCCTCCTGTTTTTCCACAGCTGTTATGCATGTATTGTCCCCCGAAGAATATCCCAGGATACACTTTGTCAGCACGATAATTTCCATTACATGTGAAGCCTTATACTACCTTGGGCAGTCCATCCAGATGTATAAATTACCAGGAGCAAAAAAAGTCATCCACCATAGTAGATGCACCTGCTGTGGCCTGACTTTTGTCTGTGTAGTTTTCTATTTTGGATATGAAACATTAAAGGAATTATTCCATAATGATGAAGACTGGGACGAGATCCGTGAAATCCCCATCATAATCATCGAGTGGGTGATGCTTCTACTGATCCTGATAAACATCGTGACCTATTATTCCACCATGCAGAGGTTATTGTTGACCGTCTCCAGAAACAGCTGCACACTCTCTCTTAGAGTAAAAATTGATGACTTCGGGGTGTAGACCACCACGGGGGCCATCAAGTGGACTTCTGGGAGAGATACTGCACAGGACACAGAAAACATCTAAAGAAGAATAACTGGGGGACTACATATGGTGCCAGTAATCATGACACAATAATATGAGCTGGTGATATTACCTATACAAAAAAAAAAAAAAAAAAAATTATAAAAAAATATTGGTGTGTGAAGTGTAATACCTAGTTAGAAAAACAGAATCAAATTCATCATTATAACCCCCCTCTGCATTACCCTGTTTATTATTTTTCAAGCAAGCACTTTGTTCTAATTCGTCCACTCTCTGGCGTGCTCCTTGTATAAGGGGTTTGGGATACCCTTTTTGTTTAAAACGATCCTCCAGGTTCTCTAGTTGTTGTAGGTATTTTTGTGTGGAAGAACAATTCCTTCGGATTCTTTTCATTTGACCGAATGGAATGTTCTTCTTCCATTATTTAAGATGGCAACTGTTAAAGTCGAGGTATCTGTTTGCATTCACCTCCTTAAAATAGTTGGCAGTATGCGAACAGCCATCCTGAATATAGATATTTAAATCCAGGAACTCACATTTTTTGGGGGACTGATGCAGCGCTGCCTTTGGCAATTTCTGGCTCTGCTATAGCGCTTTTTTTGAGGGGGCGTGTCGGCTGCCCCTTCATCTGGCGGTCAACCTGCGCCGCCGGGACGCAGCGCCGCCGGGACCGCCTGGAGGACGTCGCTCGCAACGGGACCACTCGGGACACCGCATGGTCGGGTAAGTGATGCCGGGGGATGGGTAAGGGACACTTAGCAGAGCGGTGTGTGTCCCGATCCCCGTGATCGGGACTTACACACCGCGCTGCTAAATATTCTGATAGCGAAACGCTGCTATTAGCTAGTCAGAGTTGACCAGCTGATAGCAGCGATCGCTGGGGGGGGGGGTGGGGGATGAAACCCCCCGTGGTCGCATGGTAAGATGGCTGGCTATCAGTGATAGCCACCATCTTACCGGGCGCTGCGGGATGCCGCGAGTAGCGGCAAAAATGTTCATGACGTACCTGTATGTCATGGGTCGGGAACACCTTGCCACCCATGACGTACAGGTATGTCATAGGTCGGGAAGGGGTTAATGGTATAGAGAACTGTGTCTAGTGCATTAACTCTGATTTTTTGCCCATTGAAACCAGTAGGCCCATTGTGGTCTATGGGGAAAGCTGCTGAGTTGCCCATAGCAACCAATCAGATCGCTTCTTTCATTTTTGAAAAAGTCTCTGAAAAATGAAGGAAGTAATCTGATTGGTTGCTATGGGCAACTCAGAAACTTTTCCAGGAAAATATGCTGAGTTGCCCATAGCAACCAATCAGATCGCTTCTTTCATTTTGCAAAGGCATTGTGAAAAATGAAAGAAGCAATCTGGTTGCTATGGGCAACTGCACAACTCTTCCTCTACACTGGTCTTAATGAATCTCCCCCATAGAGGGAGATTTATCAAAACCTGCCCAGAGGAAAAGTTTCTGAGTTGCCCATAGCAACCAATCAGATCGCTTCTTTCATTTTTGAAAAAGCCTCTGAAAAATGAAGGATATTTTTGAGATTTTGGAAGCTGGGATACTCACTACACCCATGCATATCTAGATAATTAAGTATGGGGGGAACTTAAATTTATTTTTTAAATCACATGGAGTTTTGACTTTACTTCATTATGGTCGAATAAAGCACTTAAAGAGTTCCTTAAAATTAAAGATTCACTCTTTTGGATGAAAAGGGGCTTATTTATGTAAATCAATTATACGCTTTAGGTCAAATAAAGTCGTTTGAAGAGATAGCCCATAAGTGTGTGGGGGGAAGACAATCACAAACATTGTTTTTTACAAATAAGTAACACAGATCATAAAGCAATAAAAGGAGAGATTGGAGATTTCAGGGATTCTATATATAAGAAAAGTTTAATTAGACTATTTCCTTATGCAAAGTTGCTGTCTGGGCATGCTGGGAGTTGTGGTTCTGCAGCGGTTGGGGGTTCACAGCTTGAAGACCACTGCTATAGAGGGTGCAAATGTATCTGAGCCCTGGAACTCAAATAATGTGAAATATGAGATGATCAAAATGGAGCCCCTGCACTAATTACTTGGGTTCTGAGGTCTGTAAGGTCCATAGTAAAAACATCAGGTTCTGTCTATAGCAGATACTAAATCATGGCAGCTCAAAGAAACAAGCAGTCATTCTGACATGTCACATGTGATGTCATAGACAGCTGGAGGCCTGACATCCCACTGACAGCCGCCCGAGCCTTCAGTCTGTTCCAGTGCGATTAGTGAGAATAGTGAGATTAGCGTCTTCTTTTTCTACTTGTCTGAAATGGAGCTAAAAGGACTGGGGTTCGTCCCCCTCCTGTTGGCGTTTTGGTGTGCGGCCTGGCTTGCCACCAGCTACATCATGACGGTCGTCCTCGGCCATGCAGCCTCGCCACTGATGAGCATCAGGTAAGATAAACAAGCAAATGATTCTTATTTCATGGGTTGGGAGTGAGGAAATATCCATAATAACATTGGTTTCTTTTCCTTCACAGTGACGTGGGAAATGTCTTTCCCGAAAGCATATTATTCAGAATTGGATTCATAGGGACGTCCATTGGCACTTTGGTACTAACCTTTCTTATTTATAAGTATATGGTTATGCATACTGAAGAGTTCAGGGGTCATCAGGTCCTGATCCAGAGGATCCTGCTGGCCATTGTGTGGGCCTCCTGTTTTTCCACAGCTGTTATGCATGTATTGTCCCCCGAAGAATATCCCAGGATACACTTTGTCAGCACGATAATTTCCATTACATGTGAAGCCTTATACTACCTTGGGCAGTCCATCCAGATGTATAAATTACCAGGAGCAAAAAAAGTCATCCACCATAGTAGATGCACCTGCTGTGGCCTGACTTTTGTCTGTGTAGTTTTCTATTTTGGATATGAAACATTAAAGGAATT
Organism: Hyla sarda; assembly: GCF_029499605.1. NCBI lineage: Eukaryota > Metazoa > Chordata > Amphibia > Anura > Hylidae > Hyla > Hyla sarda. The sequence goes on from NW_026607602.1 coordinate 179,653, forward strand.
ATTCCATAATGATGAAGACTGGGACGAGATCCGTGAAATCCCCATCATAATCATCGAGTGGGTGATGCTTCTACTGATCCTGATAAACATCGTGACCTATTATTCCACCATGCAGAGGTTATTGTTGACCGTCTCCAGAAACAGCTGCACACTCTCTCTTAGAGTAAAAATTGATGACTTCGGGGTGTAGACCACCACGGGGGCCATCAAGTGGACTTCTGGGAGAGATACTGCACAGGACACGGAAAACATCTAAAGAAGAATAACTGGGGGACTACATATGGTGCCAGTAATCATGACACAATAATATGAGCTGGTGATATTACCTATACAAAAAAAAAAAAAAAAAAATTATAAAAAAATATTGGTGTGTGAAGTGTAATACCTAGTTAGAAAAACAGAATCAAATTCATCATTATAACCCCCCTCTGCATTACCCTGTTTATTATTTTTCAAGCAAGCACTTTGTTCTAATTCGTCCACTCTCTGGCGTGCTCCTTGTATAAGGGGTTTGGGATACCCTTTTTGTTTAAAACGATCCTCCAGGTTCTCTAGTTGTTGTAGGTATTTTTGTGTGGAAGAACAATTCCTTCGGATTCTTTTCATTTGACCGAATGGAATGTTCTTCTTCCATTATTTAAGATGGCAACTGTTAAAGTCGAGGTATCTGTTTGCATTCACCTCCTTAAAATAGTTGGCAGTATGCGAACAGCCATCCTGAATATAGATATTTAAATCCAGGAACTCACATTTTTTGGGGGACTGATGCAGCGCTGCCTTTGGCAATTTCTGGCTCTGCTATAGCGCTTTTTTTGAGGGGGCGTGTCGGCTGCCCCTTCATCTGGCGGTCAACCTGCGCCGCCGGGACGCAGCGCCGCCGGGACCGCCTGGAGGACGTCGCTCGCAACGGGACCACTCGGGACACCGCATGGTCGGGTAAGTGATGCCGGGGGATGGGTAAGGGACACTTAGCAGAGCGGTGTGTGTCCCGATCCCCGTGATCGGGACTTACACACCGCGCTGCTAAATATTCTGATAGCGAAACGCTGCTATTAGCTAGTCAGAGTTGACCAGCTGATAGCAGCGATCGCTGGGGGGGGGGGGTGGGGGATGAAACCCCCCGTGGTCGCATGGTAAGATGGCTGGCTATCAGTGATAGCCACCATCTTACCGGGCGCTGCGGGATGCCGCGAGTAGCGGCAAAAATGTTCATGACGTACCTGTATGTCATGGGTCGGGAACACCTTGCCACCCATGACGTACAGGTATGTCATAGGTCGGGAAGGGGTTAATGGTATAGAGAACTGTGTCTAGTGCATTAACTCTGATTTTTTGCCCATTGAAACCAGTAGGCCCATTGTGGTCTATGGGGAAAGCTGCTGAGTTGCCCATAGCAACCAATCAGATCGCTTCTTTCATTTTTGAAAAAGTCTCTGAAAAATGAAGGAAGTAATCTGATTGGTTGCTATGGGCAACTCAGAAACTTTTCCAGGAAAATATGCTGAGTTGCCCATAGCAACCAATCAGATCGCTTCTTTCATTTTGCAAAGGCATTGTGAAAAATGAAAGAAGCAATCTGGTTGCTATGGGCAACTGCACAACTCTTCCTCTACACTGGTCTTAATGAATCTCCCCCATAGAGGGAGATTTATCAAAACCTGCCCAGAGGAAAAGTTTCTGAGTTGCCCATAGCAACCAATCAGATCGCTTCTTTCATTTTTGAAAAAGCCTCTGAAAAATGAAGGATATTTTTGAGATTTTGGAAGCTGGGATACTCACTACACCCATGCATATCTAGATAATTAAGTATGGGGGGAACTTAAATTTATTTTTTAAATCACATGGAGTTTTGACTTTACTTCATTATGGTCGAATAAAGCACTTAAAGAGTTCCTTAAAATTAAAGATTCACTCTTTTGGATGAAAAGGGGCTTATTTATGTAAATCAATTATACGCTTTAGGTCAAATAAAGTCGTTTGAAGAGATAGCCCATAAGTGTGTGGGGGGAAGACAATCACAAACATTGTTTTTTACAAATAAGTAACACAGATCATAAAGCAATAAAAGGAGAGATTGGAGATTTCAGGGATTCTATATATAAGAAAAGTTTAATTAGACTATTTCCTTATGCAAAGTTGCTGTCTGGGCATGCTGGGAGTTGTGGTTTTGCAGCGGTTGGGGGTTCACAGCTTGAAGACCACTGCTATAGAGGGTGCAAATGTATCTGAGCCCTGGAACTCAAATAATGTGAAATATGAGATGATCAAAATGGAGCCCCTGCACTAATTACTTGGGTTCTGAGGTCTGTAAGGTCCATAGTAAAAACATCAGGTTCTGTCTATAGCAGATACTAAATCATGGCAGCTCAAAGAAACAAGCAGTCATTCTGACATGTCACATGTGATGTCATAGACAGCTGGAGGCCTGACATCCCACTGACAGCCGCCCGAGCCTTCAGTCTGTTCCAGTGCGATTAGTGAGAATAGTGAGATTAGCGTCTTCTTTTTCTACTTGTCTGAAATGGAGCTAAAAGGACTGGGGTTCGTCCCCCTCCTGTTGGCGTTTTGGTGTGCGGCCTGGCTTGCCACCAGCTACATCATGACGGTCGTCCTCGGCCATGCAGCCTCGCCACTGATGAGCATCAGGTAAGATAAACAAGCAAATGATTCTTATTTCATGGGTTGGGAGTGAGGAAATATCCATAATAACATTGGTTTCTTTTCCTTCACAGTGACGTGGGAAATGTCTTTCCCGAAAGCATATTATTCAGAATTGGATTTATAGGGACGTCCATTGGCACTTTGGTACTAACCTTTCTTATTTATAAGTATATGGTTATGCATACTGAAGAGTTCAGGGGTCATCAGGTCCTGATCCAGAGGATCCTGCTGGCCATTGTGTGGGCCTCCTGTTTTTCCACAGCTGTTATGCATGTATTGTCCCCCGAAGAATATCCCAGGATACACTTTGTCAGCACGATAATTTCCATTACATGTGAAGCCTTATACTACCTTGGGCAGTCCATCCAGATGTATAAATTACCAGGAGCAAAAAAAGTCATCCACCATAGTAGATGCACCTGCTGTGGCCTGACTTTTGTCTGTGTAGTTTTCTATTTTGGATATGAAACATTAAAGGAATTATTCCATAATGATGAAGACTGGGACGAGATCCGTGAAATCCCCATCATAATCATCGAGTGGGTGATGCTTCTACTGATCCTGATAAACATCGTGACCTATTATTCCACCATGCAGAGGTTATTGTTGACCGTCTCCAGAAACAGCTGCACACTCTCTCTTAGAGTAAAAATTGATGACTTCGGGGTGTAGACCACCACGGGGGCCATCAAGTGGACTTCTGGGAGAGATACTGCACAGGACACGGAAAACATCTAAAGAAGAATAACTGGGGGACTACATATGGTGCCAGTAATCATGACACAATAATATGAGCTGGTGATATTACCTATACAAAAAAAAAATAAAAAAAAATTATAAAAAAATATTGGTGTGTGAAGTGTAATACCTAGTTAGAAAAACAGAATCAAATTCATCATTATAACCCCCCTCTGCATTACCCTGTTTATTATTTTTCAAGCAAGCACTTTGTTCTAATTCGTCCACTCTCTGGCGTGCTCCTTGTATAAGGGGTTTGGGATACCCTTTTTGTTTAAAACGATCCTCCAGGTTCTCTAGTTGTTGTAGGTATTTTTGTGTGGAAGAACAATTCCTTCGGATTCTTTTCATTTGACCGAATGGAATGTTCTTCTTCCATTATTTAAGATGGCAACTGTTAAAGTCGAGGTATCTGTTTGCATTCACCTCCTTAAAATAGTTGGCAGTATGCGAACAGCCATCCTGAATATAGATATTTAAATCCAGGAACTCACATTTTTTGGGGGACTGATGCAGCGCTGCCTTTGGCAATTTCTGGCTCTGCTATAGCGCTTTTTTTGAGGGGGCGTGTCGGCTGCCCCTTCATCTGGCGGTCAACCTGCGCCGCCGGGACGCAGCGCCGCCGGGACCGCCTGGAGGACGTCGCTCGCAACGGGACCACTCGGGACACCGCATGGTCGGGTAAGTGATGCCGGGGGATGGGTAAGGGACACTTAGCAGAGCGGTGTGTGTCCCGATCCCCGTGATCGGGACTTACACACCGCGCTGCTAAATATTCTGATAGCGAAACGCTGCTATTAGCTAGTCAGAGTTGACCAGCTGATAGCAGCGATCGCTGGGGGGGGGGGTGGGGGATGAAACCCCCCGTGGTCGCATGGTAAGATGGCTGGCTATCAGTGATAGCCACCATCTTACCGGGCGCTGCGGGATGCCGCGAGTAGCGGCAAAAATGTTCATGACGTACCTGTATGTCATGGGTCGGGAACACCTTGCCACCCATGACGTACAGGTATGTCATAGGTCGGGAAGGGGTTAATGGTATAGAGAACTGTGTCTAGTGCATTAACTCTGATTTTTTGCCCATTGAAACCAGTAGGCCCATTGTGGTCTATGGGGAAAGCTGCTGAGTTGCCCATAGCAACCAATCAGATCGCTTCTTTCATTTTTGAAAAAGTCTCTGAAAAATGAAGGAAGTAATCTGATTGGTTGCTATGGGCAACTCAGAAACTTTTCCAGGAAAATATGCTGAGTTGCCCATAGCAACCAATCAGATCGCTTCTTTCATTTTGCAAAGGCATTGTGAAAAATGAAAGAAGCAATCTGGTTGCTATGGGCAACTGCACAACTCTTCCTCTACACTGGTCTTAATGAATCTCCCCCATAGAGGGAGATTTATCAAAACCTGCCCAGAGGAAAAGTTTCTGAGTTGCCCATAGCAACCAATCAGATCGCTTCTTTCATTTTTGAAAAAGCCTCTGAAAAATGAAGGATATTTTTGAGATTTTGGAAGCTGGGATACTCGCTACACCCATGCATATCTAGATAATTAAGTATGGGGGGAACTTAAATTTATTTTTTAAATCACATGGAGTTTTGACTTTACTTCATTATGGTCGAATAAAGCACTTAAAGAGTTCCTTAAAATTAAAGATTCACTCTTTTGGATGAAAAGGGGCTTATTTATGTAAATCAATTATACGCTTTAGGTCAAATAAAGTCGTTTGAAGAGATAGCCCATAAGTGTGTGGGGGGAAGACAATCACAAACATTGTTTTTTACAAATAAGTAACACAGATCATAAAGCAATAAAAGGAGAGATTGGAGATTTCAGGGATTCTATATATAAGAAAAGTTTAATTAGACTATTTCCTTATGCAAAGTTGCTGTCTGGGCATGCTGGGAGTTGTGGTTCTGCAGCGGTTGGGGGTTCACAGCTTGAAGACCACTGCTATAGAGGGTGCAAATGTATCTGAGCCCTGGAACTCAAATAATGTGAAATATGAGATGATCAAAATGGAGCCCCTGCACTAATTACTTGGGTTCTGAGGTCTGTAAGGTCCATAGTAAAAACATCAGGTTCTGTCTATAGCAGATACTAAATCATGGCAGCTCAAAGAAACAAGCAGTCATTCTGACATGTCACATGTGATGTCATAGACAGCTGGAGGCCTGACATCCCACTGACAGCCGCCCGAGCCTTCAGTCTGTTCCAGTGCGATTAGTGAGAATAGTGAGATTAGCGTCTTCTTTTTCTACTTGTCTGAAATGGAGCTAAAAGGACTGGGGTTCGTCCCCCTCCTGTTGGCGTTTTGGTGTGCGGCCTGGCTTGCCACCAGCTACATCATGACGGTCGTCCTCGGCCATGCAGCCTCGCCACTGATGAGCATCAGGTAAGATAAACAAGCAAATGATTCTTATTTCATGGGTTGGGAGTGAGGAAATATCCATAATAACATTGGTTTCTTTTCCTTCACAGTGACGTGGGAAATGTCTTTCCCGAAAGCATATTATTCAGAATTGGATTCATAGGGACGTCCATTGGCACTTTGGTACTAACCTTTCTTATTTATAAGTATATGGTTATGCATACTGAAGAGTTCAGGGGTCATCAGGTCCTGATCCAGAGGATCCTGCTGGCCATTGTGTGGGCCTCCTGTTTTTCCACAGCTGTTATGCATGTATTGTCCCCCGAAGAATATCCCAGGATACACTTTGTCAGCACGATAATTTCCATTACATGTGAAGCCTTATACTACCTTGGGCAGTCCATCCAGATGTATAAATTACCAGGAGCAAAAAAAGTCATCCACCATAGTAGATGCACCTGCTGTGGCCTGACTTTTGTCTGTGTAGTTTTCTATTTTGGATATGAAACATTAAAGGAATTATTCCATAATGATGAAGACTGGGACGAGATCCGTGAAATCCCCATCATAATCATCGAGTGGGTGATGCTTCTACTGATCCTGATAAACATCGTGACCTATTATTCCACCATGCAGAGGTTATTGTTGACCGTCTCCAGAAACAGCTGCACACTCTCTCTTAGAGTAAAAATTGATGACTTCGGGGTGTAGACCACCACGGGGGCCATCAAGTGGACTTCTGGGAGAGATACTGCACAGGACACGGAAAACATCTAAAGAAGAATAACTGGGGGACTACATATGGTGCCAGTAATCATGACACAATAATATGAGCTGGTGATATTACCTATACAAAAAAAAAAAAAAAAAAAATTATAAAAAAATATTGGTGTGTGAAGTGTAATACCTAGTTAGAAAAACAGAATCAAATTCATCATTATAACCCCCCTCTGCATTACCCTGTTTATTATTTTTCAAGCAAGCACTTTGTTCTAATTCGTCCACTCTCTGGCGTGCTCCTTGTATAAGGGGTTTGGGATACCCTTTTTGTTTAAAACGATCCTCCAGGTTCTCTAGTTGTTGTAGGTATTTTTGTGTGGAAGAACAATTCCTTCGGATTCTTTTCATTTGACCGAATGGAATGTTCTTCTTCCATTATTTAAGATGGCAACTGTTAAAGTCGAGGTATCTGTTTGCATTCACCTCCTTAAAATAGTTGGCAGTATGCGAACAGCCATCCTGAATATAGATATTTAAATCCAGGAACTCACATTTTTTGGGGGACTGATGCAGCGCTGCCTTTGGCAATTTCTGGCTCTGCTATAGCGCTTTTTTTGAGGGGGCGTGTCGGCTGCCCCTTCATCTGGCGGTCAACCTGCGCCGCCGGGACGCAGCGCCGCCGGGACCGCCTGGAGGACGTCGCTCGCAACGGGACCACTCGGGACACCGCATGGTCGGGTAAGTGATGCCGGGGGATGGGTAAGGGACACTTAGCAGAGCGGTGTGTGTCCCGATCCCCGTGATCGGGACTTACACACCGCGCTGCTAAATATTCTGATAGCGAAACGCTGCTATTAGCTAGTCAGAGTTGACCAGCTGATAGCAGCGATCGCTGGGGGGGGGGGTGGGGGATGAAACCCCCCGTGGTCGCATGGTAAGATGGCTGGCTATCAGTGATAGCCACCATCTTACCGGGCGCTGCGGGATGCCGCGAGTAGCGGCAAAAATGTTCATGACGTACCTGTATGTCATGGGTCGGGAACACCTTGCCACCCATGACGTACAGGTATGTCATAGGTCGGGAAGGGGTTAATGGTATAGAGAACTGTGTCTAGTGCATTAACTCTGATTTTTTGCCCATTGAAACCAGTAGGCCCATTGTGGTCTATGGGGAAAGCTGCTGAGTTGCCCATAGCAACCAATCAGATCGCTTCTTTCATTTTTGAAAAAGTCTCTGAAAAATGAAGGAAGTAATCTGATTGGTTGCTATGGGCAACTCAGAAACTTTTCCAGGAAAATATGCTGAGTTGCCCATAGCAACCAATCAGATCGCTTCTTTCATTTTGCAAAGGCATTGTGAAAAATGAAAGAAGCAATCTGGTTGCTATGGGCAACTGCACAACTCTTCCTCTACACTGGTCTTAATGAATCTCCCCCATAGAGGGAGATTTATCAAAACCTGCCCAGAGGAAAAGTTTCTGAGTTGCCCATAGCAACCAATCAGATCGCTTCTTTCATTTTTGAAAAAGCCTCTGAAAAATGAAGGATATTTTTGAGATTTTGGAAGCTGGGATACTCACTACACCCATGCATATCTAGATAATTAAGTATGGGGGGAACTTAAATTTATTTTTTAAATCACATGGAGTTTTGACTTTACTTCATTATGGTCGAATAAAGCACTTAAAGAGTTCCTTAAAATTAAAGATTCACTCTTTTGGATGAAAAGGGGCTTATTTATGTAAATCAATTATACGCTTTAGGTCAAATAAAGTCGTTTGAAGAGATAGCCCATAAGTGTGTGGGGGGAAGACAATCACAAACATTGTTTTTTACAAATAAGTAACACAGATCATAAAGCAATAAAAGGAGAGATTGGAGATTTCAGGGATTCTATATATAAGAAAAGTTTAATTAGACTATTTCCTTATGCAAAGTTGCTGTCTGGGCATGCTGGGAGTTGTGGTTCTGCAGCGGTTGGGGGTTCACAGCTTGAAGACCACTGCTATAGAGGGTGCAAATGTATCTGAGCCCTGGAACTCAAATAATGTGAAATATGAGATGATCAAAATGGAGCCCCTGCACTAATTACTTGGGTTCTGAGGTCTGTAAGGTCCATAGTAAAAACATCAGGTTCTGTCTATAGCAGATACTAAATCATGGCAGCTCAAAGAAACAAGCAGTCATTCTGACATGTCACATGTGATGTCATAGACAGCTGGAGGCCTGACATCCCACTGACAGCCGCCCGAGCCTTCAGTCTGTTCCAGTGCGATTAGTGAGAATAGTGAGATTAGCGTCTTCTTTTTCTACTTGTCTGAAATGGAGCTAAAAGGACTGGGGTTCGTCCCCCTCCTGTTGGCGTTTTGGTGTGCGGCCTGGCTTGCCACCAGCTACATCATGGCGGTCGTCCTCGGCCATGCAGCCTCGCCACTGATGAGCATCAGGTAAGATAAACAAGCAAATGATTCTTATTTCATGGGTTGGGAGTGAGGAAATATCCATAATAACATTGGTTTCTTTTCCTTCACAGTGACGTGGGAAATGTCTTTCCCGAAAGCATATTATTCAGAATTGGATTTATAGGGACGTCCATTGGCACTTTGGTACTAACCTTTCTTATTTATAAGTATATGGTTATGCATACTGAAGAGTTCAGGGGTCATCAGGTCCTGATCCAGAGGATCCTGCTGGCCATTGTGTGGGCCTCCTGTTTTTCCACAGCTGTTATGCATGTATTGTCCCCCGAAGAATATCCCAGGATACACTTTGTCAGCACGATAATTTCCATTACATGTGAAGCCTTATACTACCTTGGGCAGTCCATCCAGATGTATAAATTACCAGGAGCAAAAAAAGTCATCCACCATAGTAGATGCACCTGCTGTGGCCTGACTTTTGTCTGTGTAGTTTTCTATTTTGGATATGAAACATTAAAGGAATTATTCCATAATGATGAAGACTGGGACGAGATCCGTGAAATCCCCATCATAATCATCGAGTGGGTGATGCTTCTACTGATCCTGATAAACATCGTGACCTATTATTCCACCATGCAGAGGTTATTGTTGACCGTCTCCAGAAACAGCTGCACACTCTCTCTTAGAGTAAAAATTGATGACTTCGGGGTGTAGACCACCACGGGGGCCATCAAGTGGACTTCTGGGAGAGATACTGCACAGGACACGGAAAACATCTAAAGAAGAATAACTGGGGGACTACATATGGTGCCAGTAATCATGACACAATAATATGAGCTGGTGATATTACCTATACAAAAAAAAAAAAAAAAAAAATTATAAAAAAATATTGGTGTGTGAAGTGTAATACCTAGTTAGAAAAACAGAATCAAATTCATCATTATAACCCCCCTCTGCATTACCCTGTTTATTATTTTTCAAGCAAGCACTTTGTTCTAATTCGTCCACTCTCTGGCGTGCTCCTTGTATAAGGGGTTTGGGATACCCTTTTTGTTTAAAACGATCCTCCAGGTTCTCTAGTTGTTGTAGGTATTTTTGTGTGGAAGAACAATTCCTTCGGATTCTTTTCATTTGACCGAATGGAATGTTCTTCTTCCATTATTTAAGATGGCAACTGTTAAAGTCGAGGTATCTGTTTGCATTCACCTCCTTAAAATAGTTGGCAGTATGCGAACAGCCATCCTGAATATAGATATTTAAATCCAGGAACTCACATTTTTTGGGGGACTGATGCAGCGCTGCCTTTGGCAATTTCTGGCTCTGCTATAGCGCTTTTTTTGAGGGGGCGTGTCGGCTGCCCCTTCATCTGGCGGTCAACCTGCGCCGCCGGGACGCAGCGCCGCCGGGACCGCCTGGAGGACGTCGCTCGCAACGGGACCACTCGGGACACCGCATGGTCGGGTAAGTGATGCCGGGGGATGGGTAAGGGACACTTAGCAGAGCGGTGTGTGTCCCGATCCCCGTGATCGGGACTTACACACCGCGCTGCTAAATATTCTGATAGCGAAACGCTGCTATTAGCTAGTCAGAGTTGACCAGCTGATAGCAGCGATCGCTGGGGGGGGGGGGGGGGGATGAAACCCCCCGTGGTCGCATGGTAAGATGGCTGGCTATCAGTGATAGCCACCATCTTACCGGGCGCTGCGGGATGCCGCGAGTAGCGGCAAAAATGTTCATGACGTACCTGTATGTCATGGGTCGGGAACACCTTGCCACCCATGACGTACAGGTATGTCATAGGTCGGGAAGGGGTTAATGGTATAGAGAACTGTGTCTAGTGCATTAACTCTGATTTTTTGCCCATTGAAACCAGTAGGCCCATTGTGGTCTATGGGGAAAGCTGCTGAGTTGCCCATAGCAACCAATCAGATCGCTTCTTTCATTTTTGAAAAAGTCTCTGAAAAATGAAGGAAGTAATCTGATTGGTTGCTATGGGCAACTCAGAAACTTTTCCAGGAAAATATGCTGAGTTGCCCATAGCAACCAATCAGATCGCTTCTTTCATTTTGCAAAGGCATTGTGAAAAATGAAAGAAGCAATCTGGTTGCTATGGGCAACTGCACAACTCTTCCTCTACACTGGTCTTAATGAATCTCCCCCATAGAGGGAGATTTATCAAAACCTGCCCAGAGGAAAAGTTTCTGAGTTGCCCATAGCAACCAATCAGATCGCTTCTTTCATTTTTGAAAAAGCCTCTGAAAAATGAAGGATATTTTTGAGATTTTGGAAGCTGGGATACTCACTACACCCATGCATATCTAGATAATTAAGTATGGGGGGAACTTAAATTTATTTTTTAAATCACATGGAGTTTTGACTTTACTTCATTATGGTCGAATAAAGCACTTAAAGAGTTCCTTAAAATTAAAGATTCACTCTTTTGGATGAAAAGGGGCTTATTTATGTAAATCAATTATACGCTTTAGGTCAAATAAAGTCGTTTGAAGAGATAGCCCATAAGTGTGTGGGGGGAAGACAATCACAAACATTGTTTTTTACAAATAAGTAACACAGATCATAAAGCAATAAAAGGAGAGATTGGAGATTTCAGGGATTCTATATATAAGAAAAGTTTAATTAGACTATTTCCTTATGCAAAGTTGCTGTCTGGGCATGCTGGGAGTTGTGGTTCTGCAGCGGTTGGGGGTTCACAGCTTGAAGACCACTGCTATAGAGGGTGCAAATGTATCTGAGCCCTGGAACTCAAATAATGTGAAATATGAGATGATCAAAATGGAGCCCCTGCACTAATTACTTGGGTTCTGAGGTCTGTAAGGTCCATAGTAAAAACATCAGGTTCTGTCTATAGCAGATACTAAATCATGGCAGCTCAAAGAAACAAGCAGTCATTCTGACATGTCACATGTGATGTCATAGACAGCTGGAGGCCTGACATCCCACTGACAGCCGCCCGAGCCTTCAGTCTGTTCCAGTGCGATTAGTGAGAATAGTGAGATTAGCGTCTTCTTTTTCTACTTGTCTGAAATGGAGCTAAAAGGACTGGGGTTCGTCCCCCTCCTGTTGGCGTTTTGGTGTGCGGCCTGGCTTGCCACCAGCTACATCATGACGGTCGTCCTCGGCCATGCAGCCTCGCCACTGATGAGCATCAGGTAAGATAAACAAGCAAATGATTCTTATTTCATGGGTTGGGAGTGAGGAAATATCCATAATAACATTGGTTTCTTTTCCTTCACAGTGACGTGGGAAATGTCTTTCCCGAAAGCATATTATTCAGAATTGGATTTATAGGGACGTCCATTGGCACTTTGGTACTAACCTTTCTTATTTATAAGTATATGGTTATGCATACTGAAGAGTTCAGGGGTCATCAGGTCCTGATCCAGAGGATCCTGCTGGCCATTGTGTGGGCCTCCTGTTTTTCCACAGCTGTTATGCATGTATTGTCCCCCGAAGAATATCCCAGGATACACTTTGTCAGCACGATAATTTCCATTACATGTGAAGCCTTATACTACCTTGGGCAGTCCATCCAGATGTATAAATTACCAGGAGCAAAAAAAGTCATCCACCATAGTAGATGCACCTGCTGTGGCCTGACTTTTGTCTGTGTAGTTTTCTATTTTGGATATGAAACATTAAAGGAATTATTCCATAATGATGAAGACTGGGACGAGATCCGTGAAATCCCCATCATAATCATCGAGTGGGTGATGCTTCTACTGATCCTGATAAACATCGTGACCTATTATTCCACCATGCAGAGGTTATTGTTGACCGTCTCCAGAAACAGCTGCACACTCTCTCTTAGAGTAAAAATTGATGACTTCGGGGTGTAGACCACCACGGGGGCCATCAAGTGGACTTCTGGGAGAGATACTGCACAGGACACGGAAAACATCTAAAGAAGAATAACTGGGGGACTACATATGGTGCCAGTAATCATGACACAATAATATGAGCTGGTGATATTACCTATACAAAAAAAAAAAAAAAAAAAATTATAAAAAAATATTGGTGTGTGAAGTGTAATACCTAGTTAGAAAAACAGAATCAAATTCATCATTATAACCCCCCTCTGCATTACCCTGTTTATTATTTTTCAAGCAAGCACTTTGTTCTAATTCGTCCACTCTCTGGCGTGCTCCTTGTATAAGGGGTTTGGGATACCCTTTTTGTTTAAAACGATCCTCCAGGTTCTCTAGTTGTTGTAGGTATTTTTGTGTGGAAGAACAATTCCTTCGGATTCTTTTCATTTGACCGAATGGAATGTTCTTCTTCCATTATTTAAGATGGCAACTGTTAAAGTCGAGGTATCTGTTTGCATTCACCTCCTTAAAATAGTTGGCAGTATGCGAACAGCCATCCTGAATATAGATATTTAAATCCAGGAACTCACATTTTTTGGGGGACTGATGCAGCGCTGCCTTTGGCAATTTCTGGCTCTGCTATAGCGCTTTTTTTGAGGGGGCGTGTCGGCTGCCCCTTCATCTGGCGGTCAACCTGCGCCGCCGGGACGCAGCGCCGCCGGGACCGCCTGGAGGACGTCGCTCGCAACGGGACCACTCGGGACACCGCATGGTCGGGTAAGTGATGCCGGGGGATGGGTAAGGGACACTTAGCAGAGCGGTGTGTGTCCCGATCCCCGTGATCGGGACTTACACACCGCGCTGCTAAATATTCTGATAGCGAAACGCTGCTATTAGCTAGTCAGAGTTGACCAGCTGATAGCAGCGATCGCTGGGGGGGGGGGGGGTGGGGGATGAAACCCCCCGTGGTCGCATGGTAAGATGGCTGGCTATCAGTGATAGCCACCATCTTACCGGGCGCTGCGGGATGCCGCGAGTAGCGGCAAAAATGTTCATGACGTACCTGTATGTCATGGGTCGGGAACACCTTGCCACCCATGACGTACAGGTATGTCATAGGTCGGGAAGGGGTTAATGGTATAGAGAACTGTGTCTAGTGCATTAACTCTGATTTTTTGCCCATTGAAACCAGTAGGCCCATTGTGGTCTATGGGGAAAGCTGCTGAGTTGCCCATAGCAACCAATCAGATCGCTTCTTTCATTTTTGAAAAAGTCTCTGAAAAATGAAGGAAGTAATCTGATTGGTTGCTATGGGCAACTCAGAAACTTTTCCAGGAAAATATGCTGAGTTGCCCATAGCAACCAATCAGATCGCTTCTTTCATTTTGCAAAGGCATTGTGAAAAATGAAAGAAGCAATCTGGTTGCTATGGGCAACTGCACAACTCTTCCTCTACACTGGTCTTAATGAATCTCCCCCATAGAGGGAGATTTATCAAAACCTGCCCAGAGGAAAAGTTTCTGAGTTGCCCATAGCAACCAATCAGATCGCTTCTTTCATTTTTGAAAAAGCCTCTGAAAAATGAAGGATATTTTTGAGATTTTGGAAGCTGGGATACTCACTACACCCATGCATATCTAGATAATTAAGTATGGGGGGAACTTAAATTTATTTTTTAAATCACATGGAGTTTTGACTTTACTTCATTATGGTCGAATAAAGCACTTAAAGAGTTCCTTAAAATTAAAGATTCACTCTTTTGGATGAAAAGGGGCTTATTTATGTAAATCAATTATACGCTTTAGGTCAAATAAAGTCGTTTGAAGAGATAGCCCATAAGTGTGTGGGGGGAAGACAATCACAAACATTGTTTTTTACAAATAAGTAACACAGATCATAAAGCAATAAAAGGAGAGATTGGAGATTTCAGGGATTCTATATATAAGAAAAGTTTAATTAGACTATTTCCTTATGCAAAGTTGCTGTCTGGGCATGCTGGGAGTTGTGGTTCTGCAGCGGTTGGGGGTTCACAGCTTGAAGACCACTGCTATAGAGGGTGCAAATGTATCTGAGCCCTGGAACTCAAATAATGTGAAATATGAGATGATCAAAATGGAGCCCCTGCACTAATTACTTGGGTTCTGAGGTCTGTAAGGTCCATAGTAAAAACATCAGGTTCTGTCTATAGCAGATACTAAATCATGGCAGCTCAAAGAAACAAGCAGTCATTCTGACATGTCACATGTGATGTCATAGACAGCTGGAGGCCTGACATCCCACTGACAGCCGCCCGAGCCTTCAGTCTGTTCCAGTGCGATTAGTGAGAATAGTGAGATTAGCGTCTTCTTTTTCTACTTGTCTGAAATGGAGCTAAAAGGACTGGGGTTCGTCCCCCTCCTGTTGGCGTTTTGGTGTGCGGCCTGGCTTGCCACCAGCTACATCATGACGGTCGTCCTCGGCCATGCAGCCTCGCCACTGATGAGCATCAGGTAAGATAAACAAGCAAATGATTCTTATTTCATGGGTTGGGAGTGAGGAAATATCCATAATAACATTGGTTTCTTTTCCTTCACAGTGACGTGGGAAATGTCTTTCCCGAAAGCATATTATTCAGAATTGGATTTATAGGGACGTCCATTGGCACTTTGGTACTAACCTTTCTTATTTATAAGTATATGGTTATGCATACTGAAGAGTTCAGGGGTCATCAGGTCCTGATCCAGAGGATCCTGCTGGCCATTGTGTGGGCCTCCTGTTTTTCCACAGCTGTTATGCATGTATTGTCCCCCGAAGAATATCCCAGGATACACTTTGTCAGCACGATAATTTCCATTACATGTGAAGCCTTATACTACCTTGGGCAGTCCATCCAGATGTATAAATTACCAGGAGCAAAAAAAGTCATCCACCATAGTAGATGCACCTGCTGTGGCCTGACTTTTGTCTGTGTAGTTTTCTATTTTGGATATGAAACATTAAAGGAATTATTCCATAATGATGAAGACTGGGACGAGATCCGTGAAATCCCCATCATAATCATCGAGTGGGTGATGCTTCTACTGATCCTGATAAACATCGTGACCTATTATTCCACCATGCAGAGGTTATTGTTGACCGTCTCCAGAAACAGCTGCACACTCTCTCTTAGAGTAAAAATTGATGACTTCGGGGTGTAGACCACCACGGGGGCCATCAAGTGGACTTCTGGGAGAGATACTGCACAGGACACGGAAAACATCTAAAGAAGAATAACTGGGGGACTACATATGGTGCCAGTAATCATGACACAATAATATGAGCTGGTGATATTACCTATACAAAAAAAAAAAAAAAAAAAATTATAAAAAAATATTGGTGTGTGAAGTGTAATACCTAGTTAGAAAAACAGAATCAAATTCATCATTATAACCCCCCTCTGCATTACCCTGTTTATTATTTTTCAAGCAAGCACTTTGTTCTAATTCGTCCACTCTCTGGCGTGCTCCTTGTATAAGGGGTTTGGGATACCCTTTTTGTTTAAAACGATCCTCCAGGTTCTCTAGTTGTTGTAGGTATTTTTGTGTGGAAGAACAATTCCTTCGGATTCTTTTCATTTGACCGAATGGAATGTTCTTCTTCCATTATTTAAGATGGCAACTGTTAAAGTCGAGGTATCTGTTTGCATTCACCTCCTTAAAATAGTTGGCAGTATGCGAACAGCCATCCTGAATATAGATATTTAAATCCAGGAACTCACATTTTTTGGGGGACTGATGCAGCGCTGCCTTTGGCAATTTCTGGCTCTGCTATAGCGCTTTTTTTGAGGGGGCGTGTCGGCTGCCCCTTCATCTGGCGGTCAACCTGCGCCGCCGGGACGCAGCGCCGCCGGGACCGCCTGGAGGACGTCGCTCGCAACGGGACCACTCGGGACACCGCATGGTCGGGTAAGTGATGCCGGGGGATGGGTAAGGGACACTTAGCAGAGCGGTGTGTGTCCCGATCCCCGTGATCGGGACTTACACACCGCGCTGCTAAATATTCTGATAGCGAAACGCTGCTATTAGCTAGTCAGAGTTGACCAGCTGATAGCAGCGATCGCTGGGGGGGGGGGTGGGGGATGAAACCCCCCGTGGTCGCATGGTAAGATGGCTGGCTATCAGTGATAGCCACCATCTTACCGGGCGCTGCGGGATGCCGCGAGTAGCGGCAAAAATGTTCATGACGTACCTGTATGTCATGGGTCGGGAACACCTTGCCACCCATGACGTACAGGTATGTCATAGGTCGGGAAGGGGTTAATGGTATAGAGAACTGTGTCTAGTGCATTAACTCTGATTTTTTGCCCATTGAAACCAGTAGGCCCATTGTGGTCTATGGGGAAAGCTGCTGAGTTGCCCATAGCAACCAATCAGATCGCTTCTTTCATTTTTGAAAAAGTCTCTGAAAAATGAAGGAAGTAATCTGATTGGTTGCTATGGGCAACTCAGAAACTTTTCCAGGAAAATATGCTGAGTTGCCCATAGCAACCAATCAGATCGCTTCTTTCATTTTGCAAAGGCATTGTGAAAAATGAAAGAAGCAATCTGGTTGCTATGGGCAACTGCACAACTCTTCCTCTACACTGGTCTTAATGAATCTCCCCCATAGAGGGAGATTTATCAAAACCTGCCCAGAGGAAAAGTTTCTGAGTTGCCCATAGCAACCAATCAGATCGCTTCTTTCATTTTTGAAAAAGCCTCTGAAAAATGAAGGATATTTTTGAGATTTTGGAAGCTGGGATACTCACTACACCCATGCATATCTAGATAATTAAGTATGGGGGGAACTTAAATTTATTTTTTAAATCACATGGAGTTTTGACTTTACTTCATTATGGTCGAATAAAGCACTTAAAGAGTTCCTTAAAATTAAAGATTCACTCTTTTGGATGAAAAGGGGCTTATTTATGTAAATCAATTATACGCTTTAGGTCAAATAAAGTCGTTTGAAGAGATAGCCCATAAGTGTGTGGGGGGAAGACAATCACAAACATTGTTTTTTACAAATAAGTAACACAGATCATAAAGCAATAAAAGGAGAGATTGGAGATTTCAGGGATTCTATATATAAGAAAAGTTTAATTAGACTATTTCCTTATGCAAAGTTGCTGTCTGGGCATGCTGGGAGTTGTGGTTCTGCAGCGGTTGGGGGTTCACAGCTTGAAGACCACTGCTATAGAGGGTGCAAATGTATCTGAGCCCTGGAACTCAAATAATGTGAAATATGAGATGATCAAAATGGAGCCCCTGCACTAATTACTTGGGTTCTGAGGTCTGTAAGGTCCATAGTAAAAACATCAGGTTCTGTCTATAGCAGATACTAAATCATGGCAGCTCAAAGAAACAAGCAGTCATTCTGACATGTCACATGTGATGTCATAGACAGCTGGAGGCCTGACATCCCACTGACAGCCGCCCGAGCCTTCAGTCTGTTCCAGTGCGATTAGTGAGAATAGTGAGATTAGCGTCTTCTTTTTCTACTTGTCTGAAATGGAGCTAAAAGGACTGGGGTTCGTCCCCCTCCTGTTGGCGTTTTGGTGTGCGGCCTGGCTTGCCACCAGCTACATCATGACGGTCGTCCTCGGCCATGCAGCCTCGCCACTGATGAGCATCAGGTAAGATAAACAAGCAAATGATTCTTATTTCATGGGTTGGGAGTGAGGAAATATCCATAATAACATTGGTTTCTTTTCCTTCACAGTGACGTGGGAAATGTCTTTCCCGAAAGCATATTATTCAGAATTGGATTTATAGGGACGTCCATTGGCACTTTGGTACTAACCTTTCTTATTTATAAGTATATGGTTATGCATACTGAAGAGTTCAGGGGTCATCAGGTCCTGATCCAGAGGATCCTGCTGGCCATTGTGTGGGCCTCCTGTTTTTCCACAGCTGTTATGCATGTATTGTCCCCCGAAGAATATCCCAGGATACACTTTGTCAGCACGATAATTTCCATTACATGTGAAGCCTTATACTACCTTGGGCAGTCCATCCAGATGTATAAATTACCAGGAGCAAAAAAAGTCATCCACCATAGTAGATGCACCTGCTGTGGCCTGACTTTTGTCTGTGTAGTTTTCTATTTTGGATATGAAACATTAAAGGAATTATTCCATAATGATGAAGACTGGGACGAGATCCGTGAAATCCCCATCATAATCATCGAGTGGGTGATGCTTCTACTGATCCTGATAAACATCGTGACCTATTATTCCACCATGCAGAGGTTATTGTTGACCGTCTCCAGAAACAGCTGCACACTCTCTCTTAGAGTAAAAATTGATGACTTCGGGGTGTAGACCACCACGGGGGCCATCAAGTGGACTTCTGGGAGAGATACTGCACAGGACACGGAAAACATCTAAAGAAGAATAACTGGGGGACTACATATGGTGCCAGTAATCATGACACAATAATATGAGCTGGTGATATTACCTATACAAAAAAAAAAAAAAAAAAAATTATAAAAAAATATTGGTGTGTGAAGTGTAATACCTAGTTAGAAAAACAGAATCAAATTCATCATTATAACCCCCCTCTGCATTACCCTGTTTATTATTTTTCAAGCAAGCACTTTGTTCTAATTCGTCCACTCTCTGGCGTGCTCCTTGTATAAGGGGTTTGGGATACCCTTTTTGTTTAAAACGATCCTCCAGGTTCTCTAGTTGTTGTAGGTATTTTTGTGTGGAAGAACAATTCCTTCGGATTCTTTTCATTTGACCGAATGGAATGTTCTTCTTCCATTATTTAAGATGGCAACTGTTAAAGTCGAGGTATCTGTTTGCATTCACCTCCTTAAAATAGTTGGCAGTATGCGAACAGCCATCCTGAATATAGATATTTAAATCCAGGAACTCACATTTTTTGGGGGACTGATGCAGCGCTGCCTTTGGCAATTTCTGGCTCTGCTATAGCGCTTTTTTTGAGGGGGCGTGTCGGCTGCCCCTTCATCTGGCGGTCAACCTGCGCCGCCGGGACGCAGCGCCGCCGGGACCGCCTGGAGGACGTCGCTCGCAACGGGACCACTCGGGACACCGCATGGTCGGGTAAGTGATGCCGGGGGATGGGTAAGGGACACTTAGCAGAGCGGTGTGTGTCCCGATCCCCGTGATCGGGACTTACACACCGCGCTGCTAAATATTCTGATAGCGAAACGCTGCTATTAGCTAGTCAGAGTTGACCAGCTGATAGCAGCGATCGCTGGGGGGGGGGGTGGGGGATGAAACCCCCCGTGGTCGCATGGTAAGATGGCTGGCTATCAGTGATAGCCACCATCTTACCGGGCGCTGCGGGATGCCGCGAGTAGCGGCAAAAATGTTCATGACGTACCTGTATGTCATGGGTCGGGAACACCTTGCCACCCATGACGTACAGGTATGTCATAGGTCGGGAAGGGGTTAATGGTATAGAGAACTGTGTCTAGTGCATTAACTCTGATTTTTTGCCCATTGAAACCAGTAGGCCCATTGTGGTCTATGGGGAAAGCTGCTGAGTTGCCCATAGCAACCAATCAGATCGCTTCTTTCATTTTTGAAAAAGTCTCTGAAAAATGAAGGAAGTAATCTGATTGGTTGCTATGGGCAACTCAGAAACTTTTCCAGGAAAATATGCTGAGTTGCCCATAGCAACCAATCAGATCGCTTCTTTCATTTTGCAAAGGCATTGTGAAAAATGAAAGAAGCAATCTGGTTGCTATGGGCAACTGCACAACTCTTCCTCTACACTGGTCTTAATGAATCTCCCCCATAGAGGGAGATTTATCAAAACCTGCCCAGAGGAAAAGTTTCTGAGTTGCCCATAGCAACCAATCAGATCGCTTCTTTCATTTTTGAAAAAGCCTCTGAAAAATGAAGGATATTTTTGAGATTTTGGAAGCTGGGATACTCACTACACCCATGCATATCTAGATAATTAAGTATGGGGGGAACTTAAATTTATTTTTTAAATCACATGGAGTTTTGACTTTACTTCATTATGGTCGAATAAAGCACTTAAAGAGTTCCTTAAAATTAAAGATTCACTCTTTTGGATGAAAAGGGGCTTATTTATGTAAATCAATTATACGCTTTAGGTCAAATAAAGTCGTTTGAAGAGATAGCCCATAAGTGTGTGGGGGGAAGACAATCACAAACATTGTTTTTTACAAATAAGTAACACAGATCATAAAGCAATAAAAGGAGAGATTGGAGATTTCAGGGATTCTATATATAAGAAAAGTTTAATTAGACTATTTCCTTATGCAAAGTTGCTGTCTGGGCATGCTGGGAGTTGTGGTTCTGCAGCGGTTGGGGGTTCACAGCTTGAAGACCACTGCTATAGAGGGTGCAAATGTATCTGAGCCCTGGAACTCAAATAATGTGAAATATGAGATGATCAAAATGGAGCCCCTGCACTAATTACTTGGGTTCTGAGGTCTGTAAGGTCCATAGTAAAAACATCAGGTTCTGTCTATAGCAGATACTAAATCATGGCAGCTCAAAGAAACAAGCAGTCATTCTGACATGTCACATGTGATGTCATAGACAGCTGGAGGCCTGACATCCCACTGACAGCCGCCCGAGCCTTCAGTCTGTTCCAGTGCGATTAGTGAGAATAGTGAGATTAGCGTCTTCTTTTTCTACTTGTCTGAAATGGAGCTAAAAGGACTGGGGTTCGTCCCCCTCCTGTTGGCGTTTTGGTGTGCGGCCTGGCTTGCCACCAGCTACATCATGGCGGTCGTCCTCGGCCATGCAGCCTCGCCACTGATGAGCATCAGGTAAGATAAACAAGCAAATGATTCTTATTTCATGGGTTGGGAGTGAGGAAATATCCATAATAACATTGGTTTCTTTTCCTTCACAGTGACGTGGGAAATGTCTTTCCCGAAAGCATATTATTCAGAATTGGATTTATAGGGACGTCCATTGGCACTTTGGTACTAACCTTTCTTATTTATAAGTATATGGTTATGCATACTGAAGAGTTCAGGGGTCATCAGGTCCTGATCCAGAGGATCCTGCTGGCCATTGTGTGGGCCTCCTGTTTTTCCACAGCTGTTATGCATGTATTGTCCCCCGAAGAATATCCCAGGATACACTTTGTCAGCACGATAATTTCCATTACATGTGAAGCCTTATACTACCTTGGGCAGTCCATCCAGATGTATAAATTACCAGGAGCAAAAAAAGTCATCCACCATAGTAGATGCACCTGCTGTGGCCTGACTTTTGTCTGTGTAGTTTTCTATTTTGGATATGAAACATTAAAGGAATTATTCCATAATGATGAAGACTGGGACGAGATCCGTGAAATCCCCATCATAATCATCGAGTGGGTGATGCTTCTACTGATCCTGATAAACATCGTGACCTATTATTCCACCATGCAGAGGTTATTGTTGACCGTCTCCAGAAACAGCTGCACACTCTCTCTTAGAGTAAAAATTGATGACTTCGGGGTGTAGACCACCACGGGGGCCATCAAGTGGACTTCTGGGAGAGATACTGCACAGGACACGGAAAACATCTAAAGAAGAATAACTGGGGGACTACATATGGTGCCAGTAATCATGACACAATAATATGAGCTGGTGATATTACCTATACAAAAAAAAAAAAAAAAAAAATTATAAAAAAATATTGGTGTGTGAAGTGTAATACCTAGTTAGAAAAACAGAATCAAATTCATCATTATAACCCCCCTCTGCATTACCCTGTTTATTATTTTTCAAGCAAGCACTTTGTTCTAATTCGTCCACTCTCTGGCGTGCTCCTTGTATAAGGGGTTTGGGATACCCTTTTTGTTTAAAACGATCCTCCAGGTTCTCTAGTTGTTGTAGGTATTTTTGTGTGGAAGAACAATTCCTTCGGATTCTTTTCATTTGACCGAATGGAATGTTCTTCTTCCATTATTTAAGATGGCAACTGTTAAAGTCGAGGTATCTGTTTGCATTCACCTCCTTAAAATAGTTGGCAGTATGCGAACAGCCATCCTGAATATAGATATTTAAATCCAGGAACTCACATTTTTTGGGGGACTGATGCAGCGCTGCCTTTGGCAATTTCTGGCTCTGCTATAGCGCTTTTTTTGAGGGGGCGTGTCGGCTGCCCCTTCATCTGGCGGTCAACCTGCGCCGCCGGGACGCAGCGCCGCCGGGACCGCCTGGAGGACGTCGCTCGCAACGGGACCACTCGGGACACCGCATGGTCGGGTAAGTGATGCCGGGGGATGGGTAAGGGACACTTAGCAGAGCGGTGTGTGTCCCGATCCCCGTGATCGGGACTTACACACCGCGCTGCTAAATATTCTGATAGCGAAACGCTGCTATTAGCTAGTCAGAGTTGACCAGCTGATAGCAGCGATCGCTGGGGGGGGGGGTGGGGGATGAAACCCCCCGTGGTCGCATGGTAAGATGGCTGGCTATCAGTGATAGCCACCATCTTACCGGGCGCTGCGGGATGCCGCGAGTAGCGGCAAAAATGTTCATGACGTACCTGTATGTCATGGGTCGGGAACACCTTGCCACCCATGACGTACAGGTATGTCATAGGTCGGGAAGGGGTTAATGGTATAGAGAACTGTGTCTAGTGCATTAACTCTGATTTTTTGCCCATTGAAACCAGTAGGCCCATTGTGGTCTATGGGGAAAGCTGCTGAGTTGCCCATAGCAACCAATCAGATCGCTTCTTTCATTTTTGAAAAAGTCTCTGAAAAATGAAGGAAGTAATCTGATTGGTTGCTATGGGCAACTCAGAAACTTTTCCAGGAAAATATGCTGAGTTGCCCATAGCAACCAATCAGATCGCTTCTTTCATTTTGCAAAGGCATTGTGAAAAATGAAAGAAGCAATCTGGTTGCTATGGGCAACTGCACAACTCTTCCTCTACACTGGTCTTAATGAATCTCCCCCATAGAGGGAGATTTATCAAAACCTGCCCAGAGGAAAAGTTTCTGAGTTGCCCATAGCAACCAATCAGATCGCTTCTTTCATTTTTGAAAAAGCCTCTGAAAAATGAAGGATATTTTTGAGATTTTGGAAGCTGGGATACTCACTACACCCATGCATATCTAGATAATTAAGTATGGGGGGAACTTAAATTTATTTTTTAAATCACATGGAGTTTTGACTTTACTTCATTATGGTCGAATAAAGCACTTAAAGAGTTCCTTAAAATTAAAGATTCACTCTTTTGGATGAAAAGGGGCTTATTTATGTAAATCAATTATACGCTTTAGGTCAAATAAAGTCGTTTGAAGAGATAGCCCATAAGTGTGTGGGGGGAAGACAATCACAAACATTGTTTTTTACAAATAAGTAACACAGATCATAAAGCAATAAAAGGAGAGATTGGAGATTTCAGGGATTCTATATATAAGAAAAGTTTAATTAGACTATTTCCTTATGCAAAGTTGCTGTCTGGGCATGCTGGGAGTTGTGGTTCTGCAGCGGTTGGGGGTTCACAGCTTGAAGACCACTGCTATAGAGGGTGCAAATGTATCTGAGCCCTGGAACTCAAATAATGTGAAATATGAGATGATCAAAATGGAGCCCCTGCACTAATTACTTGGGTTCTGAGGTCTGTAAGGTCCATAGTAAAAACATCAGGTTCTGTCTATAGCAGATACTAAATCATGGCAGCTCAAAGAAACAAGCAGTCATTCTGACATGTCACATGTGATGTCATAGACAGCTGGAGGCCTGACATCCCACTGACAGCCGCCCGAGCCTTCAGTCTGTTCCAGTGCGATTAGTGAGAATAGTGAGATTAGCGTCTTCTTTTTCTACTTGTCTGAAATGGAGCTAAAAGGACTGGGGTTCGTCCCCCTCCTGTTGGCGTTTTGGTGTGCGGCCTGGCTTGCCACCAGCTACATCATGACGGTCGTCCTCGGCCATGCAGCCTCGCCACTGATGAGCATCAGGTAAGATAAACAAGCAAATGATTCTTATTTCATGGGTTGGGAGTGAGGAAATATCCATAATAACATTGGTTTCTTTTCCTTCACAGTGACGTGGGAAATGTCTTTCCCGAAAGCATATTATTCAGAATTGGATTTATAGGGACGTCCATTGGCACTTTGGTACTAACCTTTCTTATTTATAAGTATATGGTTATGCATACTGAAGAGTTCAGGGGTCATCAGGTCCTGATCCAGAGGATCCTGCTGGCCATTGTGTGGGCCTCCTGTTTTTCCACAGCTGTTATGCATGTATTGTCCCCCGAAGAATATCCCAGGATACACTTTGTCAGCACGATAATTTCCATTACATGTGAAGCCTTATACTACCTTGGGCAGTCCATCCAGATGTATAAATTACCAGGAGCAAAAAAAGTCATCCACCATAGTAGATGCACCTGCTGTGGCCTGACTTTTGTCTGTGTAGTTTTCTATTTTGGATATGAAACATTAAAGGAATTATTCCATAATGATGAAGACTGGGACGAGATCCGTGAAATCCCCATCATAATCATCGAGTGGGTGATGCTTCTACTGATCCTGATAAACATCGTGACCTATTATTCCACCATGCAGAGGTTATTGTTGACCGTCTCCAGAAACAGCTGCACACTCTCTCTTAGAGTAAAAATTGATGACTTCGGGGTGTAGACCACCACGGGGGCCATCAAGTGGACTTCTGGGAGAGATACTGCACAGGACACGGAAAACATCTAAAGAAGAATAACTGGGGGACTACATATGGTGCCAGGAATCATGACACAATAATATGAGCTGGTGATATTACCTATACAAAAAAAAAATAAAAAAGAAATTATAAAAAAATATTGGTGTGTGAAGTGTAATACCTAGTTAGAAAAACAGAATCAAATTCATCATTATAACCCCCCTCTGCATTACCCTGTTTATTATTTTTCAAGCAAGCACTTTGTTCTAATTCGTCCACTCTCTGGCGTGCTCCTTGTATAAGGGGTTTGGGATACCCTTTTTGTTTAAAACGATCCTCCAGGTTCTCTAGTTGTTGTAGGTATTTTTGTGTGGAAGAACAATTCCTTCGGATTCTTTTCATTTGACCGAATGGAATGTTCTTCTTCCATTATTTAAGATGGCAACTGTTAAAGTCGAGGTATCTGTTTGCATTCACCTCCTTAAAATAGTTGGCAGTATGCGAACAGCCATCCTGAATATAGATATTTAAATCCAGGAACTCACATTTTTTGGGGGACTGATGCAGCGCTGCCTTTGGCAATTTCTGGCTCTGCTATAGCGCTTTTTTTGAGGGGGCGTGTCGGCTGCCCCTTCATCTGGCGGTCAACCTGCGCCGCCGGGACGCAGCGCCGCCGGGACCGCCTGGAGGACGTCGCTCGCAACGGGACCACTCGGGACACCGCATGGTCGGGTAAGTGATGCCGGGGGATGGGTAAGGGACACTTAGCAGAGCGGTGTGTGTCCCGATCCCCGTGATCGGGACTTACACACCGCGCTGCTAAATATTCTGATAGCGAAACGCTGCTATTAGCTAGTCAGAGTTGACCAGCTGATAGCAGCGATCGCTGGGGGGGGGGGTGGGGGATGAAACCCCCCGTGGTCGCATGGTAAGATGGCTGGCTATCAGTGATAGCCACCATCTTACCGGGCGCTGCGGGATGCCGCGAGTAGCGGCAAAAATGTTCATGACGTACCTGTATGTCATGGGTCGGGAACACCTTGCCACCCATGACGTACAGGTATGTCATAGGTCGGGAAGGGGTTAATGGTATAGAGAACTGTGTCTAGTGCATTAACTCTGATTTTTTGCCCATTGAAACCAGTAGGCCCATTGTGGTCTATGGGGAAAGCTGCTGAGTTGCCCATAGCAACCAATCAGATCGCTTCTTTCATTTTTGAAAAAGTCTCTGAAAAATGAAGGAAGTAATCTGATTGGTTGCTATGGGCAACTCAGAAACTTTTCCAGGAAAATATGCTGAGTTGCCCATAGCAACCAATCAGATCGCTTCTTTCATTTTGCAAAGGCATTGTGAAAAATGAAAGAAGCAATCTGGTTGCTATGGGCAACTGCACAACTCTTCCTCTACACTGGTCTTAATGAATCTCCCCCATAGAGGGAGATTTATCAAAACCTGCCCAGAGGAAAAGTTTCTGAGTTGCCCATAGCAACCAATCAGATCGCTTCTTTCATTTTTGAAAAAGCCTCTGAAAAATGAAGGATATTTTTGAGATTTTGGAAGCTGGGATACTCACTACACCCATGCATATCTAGATAATTAAGTATGGGGGGAACTTAAATTTATTTTTTAAATCACATGGAGTTTTGACTTTACTTCATTATGGTCGAATAAAGCACTTAAAGAGTTCCTTAAAATTAAAGATTCACTCTTTTGGATGAAAAGGGGCTTATTTATGTAAATCAATTATACGCTTTAGGTCAAATAAAGTCGTTTGAAGAGATAGCCCATAAGTGTGTGGGGGGAAGACAATCACAAACATTGTTTTTTACAAATAAGTAACACAGATCATAAAGCAATAAAAGGAGAGATTGGAGATTTCAGGGATTCTATATATAAGAAAAGTTTAATTAGACTATTTCCTTATGCAAAGTTGCTGTCTGGGCATGCTGGGAGTTGTGGTTCTGCAGCGGTTGGGGGTTCACAGCTTGAAGACCACTGCTATAGAGGGTGCAAATGTATCTGAGCCCTGGAACTCAAATAATGTGAAATATGAGATGATCAAAATGGAGCCCCTGCACTAATTACTTGGGTTCTGAGGTCTGTAAGGTCCATAGTAAAAACATCAGGTTCTGTCTATAGCAGATACTAAATCATGGCAGCTCAAAGAAACAAGCAGTCATTCTGACATGTCACATGTGATGTCATAGACAGCTGGAGGCCTGACATCCCACTGACAGCCGCCCGAGCCTTCAGTCTGTTCCAGTGCGATTAGTGAGAATAGTGAGATTAGCGTCTTCTTTTTCTACTTGTCTGAAATGGAGCTAAAAGGACTGGGGTTCGTCCCCCTCCTGTTGGCGTTTTGGTGTGCGGCCTGGCTTGCCACCAGCTACATCATGACGGTCGTCCTCGGCCATGCAGCCTCGCCACTGATGAGCATCAGGTAAGATAAACAAGCAAATGATTCTTATTTCATGGGTTGGGAGTGAGGAAATATCCATAATAACATTGGTTTCTTTTCCTTCACAGTGACGTGGGAAATGTCTTTCCCGAAAGCATATTATTCAGAATTGGATTCATAGGGACGTCCATTGGCACTTTGGTACTAACCTTTCTTATTTATAAGTATATGGTTATGCATACTGAAGAGTTCAGGGGTCATCAGGTCCTGATCCAGAGGATCCTGCTGGCCATTGTGTGGGCCTCCTGTTTTTCCACAGCTGTTATGCATGTATTGTCCCCCGAAGAATATCCCAGGATACACTTTGTCAGCACGATAATTTCCATTACATGTGAAGCCTTATACTACCTTGGGCAGTCCATCCAGATGTATAAATTACCAGGAGCAAAAAAAGTCATCCACCATAGTAGATGCACCTGCTGTGGCCTGACTTTTGTCTGTGTAGTTTTCTATTTTGGATATGAAACATTAAAGGAATTATTCCATAATGATGAAGACTGGGACGAGATCCGTGAAATCCCCATCATAATCATCGAGTGGGTGATGCTTCTACTGATCCTGATAAACATCGTGACCTATTATTCCACCATGCAGAGGTTATTGTTGACCGTCTCCAGAAACAGCTGCACACTCTCTCTTAGAGTAAAAATTGATGACTTCGGGGTGTAGACCACCACGGGGGCCATCAAGTGGACTTCTGGGAGAGATACTGCACAGGACACGGAAAACATCTAAAGAAGAATAACTGGGGGACTACATATGGTGCCAGTAATCATGACACAATAATATGAGCTGGTGATATTACCTATACAAAAAAAAAAAAAATTATAAAAAAATATTGGTGTGTGAAGTGTAATACCTAGTTAGAAAAACAGAATCAAATTCATCATTATAACCCCCCTCTGCATTACCCTGTTTATTATTTTTCAAGCAAGCACTTTGTTCTAATTCGTCCACTCTCTGGCGTGCTCCTTGTATAAGGGGTTTGGGATACCCTTTTTGTTTAAAACGATCCTCCAGGTTCTCTAGTTGTTGTAGGTATTTTTGTGTGGAAGAACAATTCCTTCGGATTCTTTTCATTTGACCGAATGGAATGTTCTTCTTCCATTATTTAAGATGGCAACTGTTAAAGTCGAGGTATCTGTTTGCATTCACCTCCTTAAAATAGTTGGCAGTATGCGAACAGCCATCCTGAATATAGATATTTAAATCCAGGAACTCACATTTTTTGGGGGACTGATGCAGCGCTGCCTTTGGCAATTTCTGGCTCTGCTATAGCGCTTTTTTTGAGGGGGCGTGTCGGCTGCCCCTTCATCTGGCGGTCAACCTGCGCCGCCGGGACGCAGCGCCGCCGGGACCGCCTGGAGGACGTCGCTCGCAACGGGACCACTCGGGACACCGCATGGTCGGGTAAGTGATGCCGGGGGATGGGTAAGGGACACTTAGCAGAGCGGTGTGTGTCCCGATCCCCGTGATCGGGACTTACACACCGCGCTGCTAAATATTCTGATAGCGAAACGCTGCTATTAGCTAGTCAGAGTTGACCAGCTGATAGCAGCGATCGCTGGGGGGGGGGGGTGGGGGATGAAACCCCCCGTGGTCGCATGGTAAGATGGCTGGCTATCAGTGATAGCCACCATCTTACCGGGCGCTGCGGGATGCCGCGAGTAGCGGCAAAAATGTTCATGACGTACCTGTATGTCATGGGTCGGGAACACCTTGCCACCCATGACGTACAGGTATGTCATAGGTCGGGAAGGGGTTAATGGTATAGAGAACTGTGTCTAGTGCATTAACTCTGATTTTTTGCCCATTGAAACCAGTAGGCCCATTGTGGTCTATGGGGAAAGCTGCTGAGTTGCCCATAGCAACCAATCAGATCGCTTCTTTCATTTTTGAAAAAGTCTCTGAAAAATGAAGGAAGTAATCTGATTGGTTGCTATGGGCAACTCAGAAACTTTTCCAGGAAAATATGCTGAGTTGCCCATAGCAACCAATCAGATCGCTTCTTTCATTTTGCAAAGGCATTGTGAAAAATGAAAGAAGCAATCTGGTTGCTATGGGCAACTGCACAACTCTTCCTCTACACTGGTCTTAATGAATCTCCCCCATAGAGGGAGATTTATCAAAACCTGCCCAGAGGAAAAGTTTCTGAGTTGCCCATAGCAACCAATCAGATCGCTTCTTTCATTTTTGAAAAAGCCTCTGAAAAATGAAGGATATTTTTGAGATTTTGGAAGCTGGGATACTCACTACACCCATGCATATCTAGATAATTAAGTATGGGGGGAACTTAAATTTATTTTTTAAATCACATGGAGTTTTGACTTTACTTCATTATGGTCGAATAAAGCACTTAAAGAGTTCCTTAAAATTAAAGATTCACTCTTTTGGATGAAAAGGGGCTTATTTATGTAAATCAATTATACGCTTTAGGTCAAATAAAGTCGTTTGAAGAGATAGCCCATAAGTGTGTGGGGGGAAGACAATCACAAACATTGTTTTTTACAAATAAGTAACACAGATCATAAAGCAATAAAAGGAGAGATTGGAGATTTCAGGGATTCTATATATAAGAAAAGTTTAATTAGACTATTTCCTTATGCAAAGTTGCTGTCTGGGCATGCTGGGAGTTGTGGTTCTGCAGCGGTTGGGGGTTCACAGCTTGAAGACCACTGCTATAGAGGGTGCAAATGTATCTGAGCCCTGGAACTCAAATAATGTGAAATATGAGATGATCAAAATGGAGCCCCTGCACTAATTACTTGGGTTCTGAGGTCTGTAAGGTCCATAGTAAAAACATCAGGTTCTGTCTATAGCAGATACTAAATCATGGCAGCTCAAAGAAACAAGCAGTCATTCTGACATGTCACATGTGATGTCATAGACAGCTGGAGGCCTGACATCCCACTGACAGCCGCCCGAGCCTTCAGTCTGTTCCAGTGCGATTAGTGAGAATAGTGAGATTAGCGTCTTCTTTTTCTACTTGTCTGAAATGGAGCTAAAAGGACTGGGGTTCGTCCCCCTCCTGTTGGCGTTTTGGTGTGCGGCCTGGCTTGCCACCAGCTACATCATGACGGTCGTCCTCGGCCATGCAGCCTCGCCACTGATGAGCATCAGGTAAGATAAACAAGCAAATGATTCTTATTTCATGGGTTGGGAGTGAGGAAATATCCATAATAACATTGGTTTCTTTTCCTTCACAGTGACGTGGGAAATGTCTTTCCCGAAAGCATATTATTCAGAATTGGATTTATAGGGACGTCCATTGGCACTTTGGTACTAACCTTTCTTATTTATAAGTATATGGTTATGCATACTGAAGAGTTCAGGGGTCATCAGGTCCTGATCCAGAGGATCCTGCTGGCCATTGTGTGGGCCTCCTGTTTTTCCACAGCTGTTATGCATGTATTGTCCCCCGAAGAATATCCCAGGATACACTTTGTCAGCACGATAATTTCCATTACATGTGAAGCCTTATACTACCTTGGGCAGTCCATCCAGATGTATAAATTACCAGGAGCAAAAAAAGTCATCCACCATAGTAGATGCACCTGCTGTGGCCTGACTTTTGTCTGTGTAGTTTTCTATTTTGGATATGAAACATTAAAGGAATTATTCCATAATGATGAAGACTGGGACGAGATCCGTGAAATCCCCATCATAATCATCGAGTGGGTGATGCTTCTACTGATCCTGATAAACATCGTGACCTATTATTCCACCATGCAGAGGTTATTGTTGACCGTCTCCAGAAACAGCTGCACACTCTCTCTTAGAGTAAAAATTGATGACTTCGGGGTGTAGACCACCACGGGGGCCATCAAGTGGACTTCTGGGAGAGATACTGCACAGGACACGGAAAACATCTAAAGAAGAATAACTGGGGGACTACATATGGTGCCAGTAATCATGACACAATAATATGAGCTGGTGATATTACCTATACAAAAAAAAAAAAAAAAAAATTATAAAAAAATATTGGTGTGTGAAGTGTAATACCTAGTTAGAAAAACAGAATCAAATTCATCATTATAACCCCCCTCTGCATTACCCTGTTTATTATTTTTCAAGCAAGCACTTTGTTCTAATTCGTCCACTCTCTGGCGTGCTCCTTGTATAAGGGGTTTGGGATACCCTTTTTGTTTAAAACGATCCTCCAGGTTCTCTAGTTGTTGTAGGTATTTTTGTGTGGAAGAACAATTCCTTCGGATTCTTTTCATTTGACCGAATGGAATGTTCTTCTTCCATTATTTAAGATGGCAACTGTTAAAGTCGAGGTATCTGTTTGCATTCACCTCCTTAAAATAGTTGGCAGTATGCGAACAGCCATCCTGAATATAGATATTTAAATCCAGGAACTCACATTTTTTGGGGGACTGATGCAGCGCTGCCTTTGGCAATTTCTGGCTCTGCTATAGCGCTTTTTTTGAGGGGGCGTGTCGGCTGCCCCTTCATCTGGCGGTCAACCTGCGCCGCCGGGACGCAGCGCCGCCGGGACCGCCTGGAGGACGTCGCTCGCAACGGGACCACTCGGGACACCGCATGGTCGGGTAAGTGATGCCGGGGGATGGGTAAGGGACACTTAGCAGAGCGGTGTGTGTCCCGATCCCCGTGATCGGGACTTACACACCGCGCTGCTAAATATTCTGATAGCGAAACGCTGCTATTAGCTAGTCAGAGTTGACCAGCTGATAGCAGCGATCGCTGGGGGGGGGGGGGTGGGGGATGAAACCCCCCGTGGTCGCATGGTAAGATGGCTGGCTATCAGTGATAGCCACCATCTTACCGGGCGCTGCGGGATGCCGCGAGTAGCGGCAAAAATGTTCATGACGTACCTGTATGTCATGGGTCGGGAACACCTTGCCACCCATGACGTACAGGTATGTCATAGGTCGGGAAGGGGTTAATGGTATAGAGAACTGTGTCTAGTGCATTAACTCTGATTTTTTGCCCATTGAAACCAGTAGGCCCATTGTGGTCTATGGGGAAAGCTGCTGAGTTGCCCATAGCAACCAATCAGATCGCTTCTTTCATTTTTGAAAAAGTCTCTGAAAAATGAAGGAAGTAATCTGATTGGTTGCTATGGGCAACTCAGAAACTTTTCCAGGAAAATATGCTGAGTTGCCCATAGCAACCAATCAGATCGCTTCTTTCATTTTGCAAAGGCATTGTGAAAAATGAAAGAAGCAATCTGGTTGCTATGGGCAACTGCACAACTCTTCCTCTACACTGGTCTTAATGAATCTCCCCCATAGAGGGAGATTTATCAAAACCTGCCCAGAGGAAAAGTTTCTGAGTTGCCCATAGCAACCAATCAGATCGCTTCTTTCATTTTTGAAAAAGCCTCTGAAAAATGAAGGATATTTTTGAGATTTTGGAAGCTGGGATACTCACTACACCCATGCATATCTAGATAATTAAGTATGGGGGGAACTTAAATTTATTTTTTAAATCACATGGAGTTTTGACTTTACTTCATTATGGTCGAATAAAGCACTTAAAGAGTTCCTTAAAATTAAAGATTCACTCTTTTGGATGAAAAGGGGCTTATTTATGTAAATCAATTATACGCTTTAGGTCAAATAAAGTCGTTTGAAGAGATAGCCCATAAGTGTGTGGGGGGAAGACAATCACAAACATTGTTTTTTACAAATAAGTAACACAGATCATAAAGCAATAAAAGGAGAGATTGGAGATCAGGGATTCTATATATAAGAAAAGTTTAATTAGACTATTTCCTTATGCAAAGTTGCTGTCTGGGCATGCTGGGAGTTGTGGTTCTGCAGCGGTTGGGGGTTCACAGCTTGAAGACCACTGCTATAGAGGGTGCAAATGTATCTGAGCCCTGGAACTCAAATAATGTGAAATATGAGATGATCAAAATGGAGCCCCTGCACTAATTACTTGGGTTCTGAGGTCTGTAAGGTCCATAGTAAAAACATCAGGTTCTGTCTATAGCAGATACTAAATCATGGCAGCTCAAAGAAACAAGCAGTCATTCTGACATGTCACATGTGATGTCATAGACAGCTGGAGGCCTGACATCCCACTGACAGCCGCCCGAGCCTTCAGTCTGTTCCAGTGCGATTAGTGAGAATAGTGAGATTAGCGTCTTCTTTTTCTACTTGTCTGAAATGGAGCTAAAAGGACTGGGGTTCGTCCCCCTCCTGTTGGCGTTTTGGTGTGCGGCCTGGCTTGCCACCAGCTACATCATGGCGGTCGTCCTCGGCCATGCAGCCTCGCCACTGATGAGCATCAGGTAAGATAAACAAGCAAATGATTCTTATTTCATGGGTTGGGAGTGAGGAAATATCCATAATAACATTGGTTTCTTTTCCTTCACAGTGACGTGGGAAATGTCTTTCCCGAAAGCATATTATTCAGAATTGGATTTATAGGGACGTCCATTGGCACTTTGGTACTAACCTTTCTTATTTATAAGTATATGGTTATGCATACTGAAGAGTTCAGGGGTCATCAGGTCCTGATCCAGAGGATCCTGCTGGCCATTGTGTGGGCCTCCTGTTTTTCCACAGCTGTTATGCATGTATTGTCCCCCGAAGAATATCCCAGGATACACTTTGTCAGCACGATAATTTCCATTACATGTGAAGCCTTATACTACCTTGGGCAGTCCATCCAGATGTATAAATTACCAGGAGCAAAAAAAGTCATCCACCATAGTAGATGCACCTGCTGTGGCCTGACTTTTGTCTGTGTAGTTTTCTATTTTGGATATGAAACATTAAAGGAATTATTCCATAATGATGAAGACTGGGACGAGATCCGTGAAATCCCCATCATAATCATCGAGTGGGTGATGCTTCTACTGATCCTGATAAACATCGTGACCTATTATTCCACCATGCAGAGGTTATTGTTGACCGTCTCCAGAAACAGCTGCACACTCTCTCTTAGAGTAAAAATTGATGACTTCGGGGTGTAGACCACCACGGGGGCCATCAAGTGGACTTCTGGGAGAGATACTGCACAGGACACGGAAAACATCTAAAGAAGAATAACTGGGGGACTACATATGGTGCCAGTAATCATGACACAATAATATGAGCTGGTGATATTACCTATACAAAAAAAAAAAAAAAAAAAATTATAAAAAAATATTGGTGTGTGAAGTGTAATACCTAGTTAGAAAAACAGAATCAAATTCATCATTATAACCCCCCTCTGCATTACCCTGTTTATTATTTTTCAAGCAAGCACTTTGTTCTAATTCGTCCACTCTCTGGCGTGCTCCTTGTATAAGGGGTTTGGGATACCCTTTTTGTTTAAAACGATCCTCCAGGTTCTCTAGTTGTTGTAGGTATTTTTGTGTGGAAGAACAATTCCTTCGGATTCTTTTCATTTGACCGAATGGAATGTTCTTCTTCCATTATTTAAGATGGCAACTGTTAAAGTCGAGGTATCTGTTTGCATTCACCTCCTTAAAATAGTTGGCAGTATGCGAACAGCCATCCTGAATATAGATATTTAAATCCAGGAACTCACATTTTTTGGGGGACTGATGCAGCGCTGCCTTTGGCAATTTCTGGCTCTGCTATAGCGCTTTTTTTGAGGGGGCGTGTCGGCTGCCCCTTCATCTGGCGGTCAACCTGCGCCGCCGGGACGCAGCGCCGCCGGGACCGCCTGGAGGACGTCGCTCGCAACGGGACCACTCGGGACACCGCATGGTCGGGTAAGTGATGCCGGGGGATGGGTAAGGGACACTTAGCAGAGCGGTGTGTGTCCCGATCCCCGTGATCGGGACTTACACACCGCGCTGCTAAATATTCTGATAGCGAAACGCTGCTATTAGCTAGTCAGAGTTGACCAGCTGATAGCAGCGATCGCTGGGGGGGGGGGTGGGGGATGAAACCCCCCGTGGTCGCATGGTAAGATGGCTGGCTATCAGTGATAGCCACCATCTTACCGGGCGCTGCGGGATGCCGCGAGTAGCGGCAAAAATGTTCATGACGTACCTGTATGTCATGGGTCGGGAACACCTTGCCACCCATGACGTACAGGTATGTCATAGGTCGGGAAGGGGTTAATGGTATAGAGAACTGTGTCTAGTGCATTAACTCTGATTTTTTGCCCATTGAAACCAGTAGGCCCATTGTGGTCTATGGGGAAAGCTGCTGAGTTGCCCATAGCAACCAATCAGATCGCTTCTTTCATTTTTGAAAAAGTCTCTGAAAAATGAAGGAAGTAATCTGATTGGTTGCTATGGGCAACTCAGAAACTTTTCCAGGAAAATATGCTGAGTTGCCCATAGCAACCAATCAGATCGCTTCTTTCATTTTGCAAAGGCATTGTGAAAAATGAAAGAAGCAATCTGGTTGCTATGGGCAACTGCACAACTCTTCCTCTACACTGGTCTTAATGAATCTCCCCCATAGAGGGAGATTTATCAAAACCTGCCCAGAGGAAAAGTTTCTGAGTTGCCCATAGCAACCAATCAGATCGCTTCTTTCATTTTTGAAAAAGCCTCTGAAAAATGAAGGATATTTTTGAGATTTTGGAAGCTGGGATACTCACTACACCCATGCATATCTAGATAATTAAGTATGGGGGGAACTTAAATTTATTTTTTAAATCACATGGAGTTTTGACTTTACTTCATTATGGTCGAATAAAGCACTTAAAGAGTTCCTTAAAATTAAAGATTCACTCTTTTGGATGAAAAGGGGCTTATTTATGTAAATCAATTATACGCTTTAGGTCAAATAAAGTCGTTTGAAGAGATAGCCCATAAGTGTGTGGGGGGAAGACAATCACAAACATTGTTTTTTACAAATAAGTAACACAGATCATAAAGCAATAAAAGGAGAGATTGGAGATTTCAGGGATTCTATATATAAGAAAAGTTTAATTAGACTATTTCCTTATGCAAAGTTGCTGTCTGGGCATGCTGGGAGTTGTGGTTCTGCAGCGGTTGGGGGTTCACAGCTTGAAGACCACTGCTATAGAGGGTGCAAATGTATCTGAGCCCTGGAACTCAAATAATGTGAAATATGAGATGATCAAAATGGAGCCCCTGCACTAATTACTTGGGTTCTGAGGTCTGTAAGGTCCATAGTAAAAACATCAGGTTCTGTCTATAGCAGATACTAAATCATGGCAGCTCAAAGAAACAAGCAGTCATTCTGACATGTCACATGTGATGTCATAGACAGCTGGAGGCCTGACATCCCACTGACAGCCGCCCGAGCCTTCAGTCTGTTCCAGTGCGATTAGTGAGAATAGTGAGATTAGCGTCTTCTTTTTCTACTTGTCTGAAATGGAGCTAAAAGGACTGGGGTTCGTCCCCCTCCTGTTGGCGTTTTGGTGTGCGGCCTGGCTTGCCACCAGCTACATCATGGCGGTCGTCCTCGGCCATGCAGCCTCGCCACTGATGAGCATCAGGTAAGATAAACAAGCAAATGATTCTTATTTCATGGGTTGGGAGTGAGGAAATATCCATAATAAC
This sequence comes from Hyla sarda, assembly GCF_029499605.1. Classification (NCBI taxonomy): domain Eukaryota; kingdom Metazoa; phylum Chordata; class Amphibia; order Anura; family Hylidae; genus Hyla; species Hyla sarda. The sequence continues at coordinate 216,934 of NW_026607602.1, forward strand.
ATTGGTTTCTTTTCCTTCACAGTGACGTGGGAAATGTCTTTCCCGAAAGCATATTATTCAGAATTGGATTTATAGGGACGTCCATTGGCACTTTGGTACTAACCTTTCTTATTTATAAGTATATGGTTATGCATACTGAAGAGTTCAGGGGTCATCAGGTCCTGATCCAGAGGATCCTGCTGGCCATTGTGTGGGCCTCCTGTTTTTCCACAGCTGTTATGCATGTATTGTCCCCCGAAGAATATCCCAGGATACACTTTGTCAGCACGATAATTTCCATTACATGTGAAGCCTTATACTACCTTGGGCAGTCCATCCAGATGTATAAATTACCAGGAGCAAAAAAAGTCATCCACCATAGTAGATGCACCTGCTGTGGCCTGACTTTTGTCTGTGTAGTTTTCTATTTTGGATATGAAACATTAAAGGAATTATTCCATAATGATGAAGACTGGGACGAGATCCGTGAAATCCCCATCATAATCATCGAGTGGGTGATGCTTCTACTGATCCTGATAAACATCGTGACCTATTATTCCACCATGCAGAGGTTATTGTTGACCGTCTCCAGAAACAGCTGCACACTCTCTCTTAGAGTAAAAATTGATGACTTCGGGGTGTAGACCACCACGGGGGCCATCAAGTGGACTTCTGGGAGAGATACTGCACAGGACACGGAAAACATCTAAAGAAGAATAACTGGGGGACTACATATGGTGCCAGTAATCATGACACAATAATATGAGCTGGTGATATTACCTATACAAAAAAAAAAAAAAAAAAAATTATAAAAAAATATTGGTGTGTGAAGTGTAATACCTAGTTAGAAAAACAGAATCAAATTCATCATTATAACCCCCCTCTGCATTACCCTGTTTATTATTTTTCAAGCAAGCACTTTGTTCTAATTCGTCCACTCTCTGGCGTGCTCCTTGTATAAGGGGTTTGGGATACCCTTTTTGTTTAAAACGATCCTCCAGGTTCTCTAGTTGTTGTAGGTATTTTTGTGTGGAAGAACAATTCCTTCGGATTCTTTTCATTTGACCGAATGGAATGTTCTTCTTCCATTATTTAAGATGGCAACTGTTAAAGTCGAGGTATCTGTTTGCATTCACCTCCTTAAAATAGTTGGCAGTATGCGAACAGCCATCCTGAATATAGATATTTAAATCCAGGAACTCACATTTTTTGGGGGACTGATGCAGCGCTGCCTTTGGCAATTTCTGGCTCTGCTATAGCGCTTTTTTTGAGGGGGCGTGTCGGCTGCCCCTTCATCTGGCGGTCAACCTGCGCCGCCGGGACGCAGCGCCGCCGGGACCGCCTGGAGGACGTCGCTCGCAACGGGACCACTCGGGACACCGCATGGTCGGGTAAGTGATGCCGGGGGATGGGTAAGGGACACTTAGCAGAGCGGTGTGTGTCCCGATCCCCGTGATCGGGACTTACACACCGCGCTGCTAAATATTCTGATAGCGAAACGCTGCTATTAGCTAGTCAGAGTTGACCAGCTGATAGCAGCGATCGCTGGGGGGGGGGGGTGGGGGATGAAACCCCCCGTGGTCGCATGGTAAGATGGCTGGCTATCAGTGATAGCCACCATCTTACCGGGCGCTGCGGGATGCCGCGAGTAGCGGCAAAAATGTTCATGACGTACCTGTATGTCATGGGTCGGGAACACCTTGCCACCCATGACGTACAGGTATGTCATAGGTCGGGAAGGGGTTAATGGTATAGAGAACTGTGTCTAGTGCATTAACTCTGATTTTTTGCCCATTGAAACCAGTAGGCCCATTGTGGTCTATGGGGAAAGCTGCTGAGTTGCCCATAGCAACCAATCAGATCGCTTCTTTCATTTTTGAAAAAGTCTCTGAAAAATGAAGGAAGTAATCTGATTGGTTGCTATGGGCAACTCAGAAACTTTTCCAGGAAAATATGCTGAGTTGCCCATAGCAACCAATCAGATCGCTTCTTTCATTTTGCAAAGGCATTGTGAAAAATGAAAGAAGCAATCTGGTTGCTATGGGCAACTGCACAACTCTTCCTCTACACTGGTCTTAATGAATCTCCCCCATAGAGGGAGATTTATCAAAACCTGCCCAGAGGAAAAGTTTCTGAGTTGCCCATAGCAACCAATCAGATCGCTTCTTTCATTTTTGAAAAAGCCTCTGAAAAATGAAGGATATTTTTGAGATTTTGGAAGCTGGGATACTCACTACACCCATGCATATCTAGATAATTAAGTATGGGGGGAACTTAAATTTATTTTTTAAATCACATGGAGTTTTGACTTTACTTCATTATGGTCGAATAAAGCACTTAAAGAGTTCCTTAAAATTAAAGATTCACTCTTTTGGATGAAAAGGGGCTTATTTATGTAAATCAATTATACGCTTTAGGTCAAATAAAGTCGTTTGAAGAGATAGCCCATAAGTGTGTGGGGGGAAGACAATCACAAACATTGTTTTTTACAAATAAGTAACACAGATCATAAAGCAATAAAAGGAGAGATTGGAGATTTCAGGGATTCTATATATAAGAAAAGTTTAATTAGACTATTTCCTTATGCAAAGTTGCTGTCTGGGCATGCTGGGAGTTGTGGTTCTGCAGCGGTTGGGGGTTCACAGCTTGAAGACCACTGCTATAGAGGGTGCAAATGTATCTGAGCCCTGGAACTCAAATAATGTGAAATATGAGATGATCAAAATGGAGCCCCTGCACTAATTACTTGGGTTCTGAGGTCTGTAAGGTCCATAGTAAAAACATCAGGTTCTGTCTATAGCAGATACTAAATCATGGCAGCTCAAAGAAACAAGCAGTCATTCTGACATGTCACATGTGATGTCATAGACAGCTGGAGGCCTGACATCCCACTGACAGCCGCCCGAGCCTTCAGTCTGTTCCAGTGCGATTAGTGAGAATAGTGAGATTAGCGTCTTCTTTTTCTACTTGTCTGAAATGGAGCTAAAAGGACTGGGGTTCGTCCCCCTCCTGTTGGCGTTTTGGTGTGCGGCCTGGCTTGCCACCAGCTACATCATGACGGTCGTCCTCGGCCATGCAGCCTCGCCACTGATGAGCATCAGGTAAGATAAACAAGCAAATGATTCTTATTTCATGGGTTGGGAGTGAGGAAATATCCATAATAACATTGGTTTCTTTTCCTTCACAGTGACGTGGGAAATGTCTTTCCCGAAAGCATATTATTCAGAATTGGATTCATAGGGACGTCCATTGGCACTTTGGTACTAACCTTTCTTATTTATAAGTATATGGTTATGCATACTGAAGAGTTCAGGGGTCATCAGGTCCTGATCCAGAGGATCCTGCTGGCCATTGTGTGGGCCTCCTGTTTTTCCACAGCTGTTATGCATGTATTGTCCCCCGAAGAATATCCCAGGATACACTTTGTCAGCACGATAATTTCCATTACATGTGAAGCCTTATACTACCTTGGGCAGTCCATCCAGATGTATAAATTACCAGGAGCAAAAAAAGTCATCCACCATAGTAGATGCACCTGCTGTGGCCTGACTTTTGTCTGTGTAGTTTTCTATTTTGGATATGAAACATTAAAGGAATTATTCCATAATGATGAAGACTGGGACGAGATCCGTGAAATCCCCATCATAATCATCGAGTGGGTGATGCTTCTACTGATCCTGATAAACATCGTGACCTATTATTCCACCATGCAGAGGTTATTGTTGACCGTCTCCAGAAACAGCTGCACACTCTCTCTTAGAGTAAAAATTGATGACTTCGGGGTGTAGACCACCACGGGGGCCATCAAGTGGACTTCTGGGAGAGATACTGCACAGGACACGGAAAACATCTAAAGAAGAATAACTGGGGGACTACATATGGTGCCAGTAATCATGACACAATAATATGAGCTGGTGATATTACCTATACAAAAAAAAAAAAAAAAAAAATTATAAAAAAATATTGGTGTGTGAAGTGTAATACCTAGTTAGAAAAACAGAATCAAATTCATCATTATAACCCCCCTCTGCATTACCCTGTTTATTATTTTTCAAGCAAGCACTTTGTTCTAATTCGTCCACTCTCTGGCGTGCTCCTTGTATAAGGGGTTTGGGATACCCTTTTTGTTTAAAACGATCCTCCAGGTTCTCTAGTTGTTGTAGGTATTTTTGTGTGGAAGAACAATTCCTTCGGATTCTTTTCATTTGACCGAATGGAATGTTCTTCTTCCATTATTTAAGATGGCAACTGTTAAAGTCGAGGTATCTGTTTGCATTCACCTCCCTAAAATAGTTGGCAGTATGCGAACAGCCATCCTGAATATAGATATTTAAATCCAGGAACTCACATTTTTTGGGGGACTGATGCAGCGCTGCCTTTGGCAATTTCTGGCTCTGCTATAGCGCTTTTTTTGAGGGGGCGTGTCGGCTGCCCCTTCATCTGGCGGTCAACCTGCGCCGCCGGGACGCAGCGCCGCCGGGACCGCCTGGAGGACGTCGCTCGCAACGGGACCACTCGGGACACCGCATGGTCGGGTAAGTGATGCCGGGGGATGGGTAAGGGACACTTAGCAGAGCGGTGTGTGTCCCGATCCCCGTGATCGGGACTTACACACCGCGCTGCTAAATATTCTGATAGCGAAACGCTGCTATTAGCTAGTCAGAGTTGACCAGCTGATAGCAGCGATCGCTGGGGGGGGGGGGTGGGGGATGAAACCCCCCGTGGTCGCATGGTAAGATGGCTGGCTATCAGTGATAGCCACCATCTTACCGGGCGCTGCGGGATGCCGCGAGTAGCGGCAAAAATGTTCATGACGTACCTGTATGTCATGGGTCGGGAACACCTTGCCACCCATGACGTACAGGTATGTCATAGGTCGGGAAGGGGTTAATGGTATAGAGAACTGTGTCTAGTGCATTAACTCTGATTTTTTGCCCATTGAAACCAGTAGGCCCATTGTGGTCTATGGGGAAAGCTGCTGAGTTGCCCATAGCAACCAATCAGATCGCTTCTTTCATTTTTGAAAAAGTCTCTGAAAAATGAAGGAAGTAATCTGATTGGTTGCTATGGGCAACTCAGAAACTTTTCCAGGAAAATATGCTGAGTTGCCCATAGCAACCAATCAGATCGCTTCTTTCATTTTGCAAAGGCATTGTGAAAAATGAAAGAAGCAATCTGGTTGCTATGGGCAACTGCACAACTCTTCCTCTACACTGGTCTTAATGAATCTCCCCCATAGAGGGAGATTTATCAAAACCTGCCCAGAGGAAAAGTTTCTGAGTTGCCCATAGCAACCAATCAGATCGCTTCTTTCATTTTTGAAAAAGCCTCTGAAAAATGAAGGATATTTTTGAGATTTTGGAAGCTGGGATACTCACTACACCCATGCATATCTAGATAATTAAGTATGGGGGGAACTTAAATTTATTTTTTAAATCACATGGAGTTTTGACTTTACTTCATTATGGTCGAATAAAGCACTTAAAGAGTTCCTTAAAATTAAAGATTCACTCTTTTGGATGAAAAGGGGCTTATTTATGTAAATCAATTATACGCTTTAGGTCAAATAAAGTCGTTTGAAGAGATAGCCCATAAGTGTGTGGGGGGAAGACAATCACAAACATTGTTTTTTACAAATAAGTAACACAGATCATAAAGCAATAAAAGGAGAGATTGGAGATTTCAGGGATTCTATATATAAGAAAAGTTTAATTAGACTATTTCCTTATGCAAAGTTGCTGTCTGGGCATGCTGGGAGTTGTGGTTCTGCAGCGGTTGGGGGTTCACAGCTTGAAGACCACTGCTATAGAGGGTGCAAATGTATCTGAGCCCTGGAACTCAAATAATGTGAAATATGAGATGATCAAAATGGAGCCCCTGCACTAATTACTTGGGTTCTGAGGTCTGTAAGGTCCATAGTAAAAACATCAGGTTCTGTCTATAGCAGATACTAAATCATGGCAGCTCAAAGAAACAAGCAGTCATTCTGACATGTCACATGTGATGTCATAGACAGCTGGAGGCCTGACATCCCACTGACAGCCGCCCGAGCCTTCAGTCTGTTCCAGTGCGATTAGTGAGAATAGTGAGATTAGCGTCTTCTTTTTCTACTTGTCTGAAATGGAGCTAAAAGGACTGGGGTTCGTCCCCCTCCTGTTGGCGTTTTGGTGTGCGGCCTGGCTTGCCACCAGCTACATCATGACGGTCGTCCTCGGCCATGCAGCCTCGCCACTGATGAGCATCAGGTAAGATAAACAAGCAAATGATTCTTATTTCATGGGTTGGGAGTGAGGAAATATCCATAATAACATTGGTTTCTTTTCCTTCACAGTGACGTGGGAAATGTCTTTCCCGAAAGCATATTATTCAGAATTGGATTCATAGGGACGTCCATTGGCACTTTGGTACTAACCTTTCTTATTTATAAGTATATGGTTATGCATACTGAAGAGTTCAGGGGTCATCAGGTCCTGATCCAGAGGATCCTGCTGGCCATTGTGTGGGCCTCCTGTTTTTCCACAGCTGTTATGCATGTATTGTCCCCCGAAGAATATCCCAGGATACACTTTGTCAGCACGATAATTTCCATTACATGTGAAGCCTTATACTACCTTGGGCAGTCCATCCAGATGTATAAATTACCAGGAGCAAAAAAAGTCATCCACCATAGTAGATGCACCTGCTGTGGCCTGACTTTTGTCTGTGTAGTTTTCTATTTTGGATATGAAACATTAAAGGAATTATTCCATAATGATGAAGACTGGGACGAGATCCGTGAAATCCCCATCATAATCATCGAGTGGGTGATGCTTCTACTGATCCTGATAAACATCGTGACCTATTATTCCACCATGCAGAGGTTATTGTTGACCGTCTCCAGAAACAGCTGCACACTCTCTCTTAGAGTAAAAATTGATGACTTCGGGGTGTAGACCACCACGGGGGCCATCAAGTGGACTTCTGGGAGAGATACTGCACAGGACACGGAAAACATCTAAAGAAGAATAACTGGGGGACTACATATGGTGCCAGTAATCATGACACAATAATATGAGCTGGTGATATTACCTATACAAAAAAAAAAAAAAAAAAAATTATAAAAAAATATTGGTGTGTGAAGTGTAATACCTAGTTAGAAAAACAGAATCAAATTCATCATTATAACCCCCCTCTGCATTACCCTGTTTATTATTTTTCAAGCAAGCACTTTGTTCTAATTCGTCCACTCTCTGGCGTGCTCCTTGTATAAGGGGTTTGGGATACCCTTTTTGTTTAAAACGATCCTCCAGGTTCTCTAGTTGTTGTAGGTATTTTTGTGTGGAAGAACAATTCCTTCGGATTCTTTTCATTTGACCGAATGGAATGTTCTTCTTCCATTATTTAAGATGGCAACTGTTAAAGTCGAGGTATCTGTTTGCATTCACCTCCCTAAAATAGTTGGCAGTATGCGAACAGCCATCCTGAATATAGATATTTAAATCCAGGAACTCACATTTTTTGGGGGACTGATGCAGCGCTGCCTTTGGCAATTTCTGGCTCTGCTATAGCGCTTTTTTTGAGGGGGCGTGTCGGCTGCCCCTTCATCTGGCGGTCAACCTGCGCCGCCGGGACGCAGCGCCGCCGGGACCGCCTGGAGGACGTCGCTCGCAACGGGACCACTCGGGACACCGCATGGTCGGGTAAGTGATGCCGGGGGATGGGTAAGGGACACTTAGCAGAGCGGTGTGTGTCCCGATCCCCGTGATCGGGACTTACACACCGCGCTGCTAAATATTCTGATAGCGAAACGCTGCTATTAGCTAGTCAGAGTTGACCAGCTGATAGCAGCGATCGCTGGGGGGGGGGTGGGGGATGAAACCCCCCGTGGTCGCATGGTAAGATGGCTGGCTATCAGTGATAGCCACCATCTTACCGGGCGCTGCGGGATGCCGCGAGTAGCGGCAAAAATGTTCATGACGTACCTGTATGTCATGGGTCGGGAACACCTTGCCACCCATGACGTACAGGTATGTCATAGGTCGGGAAGGGGTTAATGGTATAGAGAACTGTGTCTAGTGCATTAACTCTGATTTTTTGCCCATTGAAACCAGTAGGCCCATTGTGGTCTATGGGGAAAGCTGCTGAGTTGCCCATAGCAACCAATCAGATCGCTTCTTTCATTTTTGAAAAAGTCTCTGAAAAATGAAGGAAGTAATCTGATTGGTTGCTATGGGCAACTCAGAAACTTTTCCAGGAAAATATGCTGAGTTGCCCATAGCAACCAATCAGATCGCTTCTTTCATTTTGCAAAGGCATTGTGAAAAATGAAAGAAGCAATCTGGTTGCTATGGGCAACTGCACAACTCTTCCTCTACACTGGTCTTAATGAATCTCCCCCATAGAGGGAGATTTATCAAAACCTGCCCAGAGGAAAAGTTTCTGAGTTGCCCATAGCAACCAATCAGATCGCTTCTTTCATTTTTGAAAAAGCCTCTGAAAAATGAAGGATATTTTTGAGATTTTGGAAGCTGGGATACTCACTACACCCATGCATATCTAGATAATTAAGTATGGGGGGAACTTAAATTTATTTTTTAAATCACATGGAGTTTTGACTTTACTTCATTATGGTCGAATAAAGCACTTAAAGAGTTCCTTAAAATTAAAGATTCACTCTTTTGGATGAAAAGGGGCTTATTTATGTAAATCAATTATACGCTTTAGGTCAAATAAAGTCGTTTGAAGAGATAGCCCATAAGTGTGTGGGGGGAAGACAATCACAAACATTGTTTTTTACAAATAAGTAACACAGATCATAAAGCAATAAAAGGAGAGATTGGAGATTTCAGGGATTCTATATATAAGAAAAGTTTAATTAGACTATTTCCTTATGCAAAGTTGCTGTCTGGGCATGCTGGGAGTTGTGGTTTTGCAGCGGTTGGGGGTTCACAGCTTGAAGACCACTGCTATAGAGGGTGCAAATGTATCTGAGCCCTGGAACTCAAATAATGTGAAATATGAGATGATCAAAATGGAGCCCCTGCACTAATTACTTGGGTTCTGAGGTCTGTAAGGTCCATAGTAAAAACATCAGGTTCTGTCTATAGCAGATACTAAATCATGGCAGCTCAAAGAAACAAGCAGTCATTCTGACATGTCACATGTGATGTCATAGACAGCTGGAGGCCTGACATCCCACTGACAGCCGCCCGAGCCTTCAGTCTGTTCCAGTGCGATTAGTGAGAATAGTGAGATTAGCGTCTTCTTTTTCTACTTGTCTGAAATGGAGCTAAAAGGACTGGGGTTCGTCCCCCTCCTGTTGGCGTTTTGGTGTGCGGCCTGGCTTGCCACCAGCTACATCATGACGGTCGTCCTCGGCCATGCAGCCTCGCCACTGATGAGCATCAGGTAAGATAAACAAGCAAATGATTCTTATTTCATGGGTTGGGAGTGAGGAAATATCCATAATAACATTGGTTTCTTTTCCTTCACAGTGACGTGGGAAATGTCTTTCCCGAAAGCATATTATTCAGAATTGGATTCATAGGGACGTCCATTGGCACTTTGGTACTAACCTTTCTTATTTATAAGTATATGGTTATGCATACTGAAGAGTTCAGGGGTCATCAGGTCCTGATCCAGAGGATCCTGCTGGCCATTGTGTGGGCCTCCTGTTTTTCCACAGCTGTTATGCATGTATTGTCCCCCGAAGAATATCCCAGGATACACTTTGTCAGCACGATAATTTCCATTACATGTGAAGCCTTATACTACCTTGGGCAGTCCATCCAGATGTATAAATTACCAGGAGCAAAAAAAGTCATCCACCATAGTAGATGCACCTGCTGTGGCCTGACTTTTGTCTGTGTAGTTTTCTATTTTGGATATGAAACATTAAAGGAATTATTCCATAATGATGAAGACTGGGACGAGATCCGTGAAATCCCCATCATAATCATCGAGTGGGTGATGCTTCTACTGATCCTGATAAACATCGTGACCTATTATTCCACCATGCAGAGGTTATTGTTGACCGTCTCCAGAAACAGCTGCACACTCTCTCTTAGAGTAAAAATTGATGACTTCGGGGTGTAGACCACCACGGGGGCCATCAAGTGGACTTCTGGGAGAGATACTGCACAGGACACGGAAAACATCTAAAGAAGAATAACTGGGGGACTACATATGGTGCCAGTAATCATGACACAATAATATGAGCTGGTGATATTACCTATACAAAAAAAAAAAAAAAAAAAATTATAAAAAAATATTGGTGTGTGAAGTGTAATACCTAGTTAGAAAAACAGAATCAAATTCATCATTATAACCCCCCTCTGCATTACCCTGTTTATTATTTTTCAAGCAAGCACTTTGTTCTAATTCGTCCACTCTCTGGCGTGCTCCTTGTATAAGGGGTTTGGGATACCCTTTTTGTTTAAAACGATCCTCCAGGTTCTCTAGTTGTTGTAGGTATTTTTGTGTGGAAGAACAATTCCTTCGGATTCTTTTCATTTGACCGAATGGAATGTTCTTCTTCCATTATTTAAGATGGCAACTGTTAAAGTCGAGGTATCTGTTTGCATTCACCTCCTTAAAATAGTTGGCAGTATGCGAACAGCCATCCTGAATATAGATATTTAAATCCAGGAACTCACATTTTTTGGGGGACTGATGCAGCGCTGCCTTTGGCAATTTCTGGCTCTGCTATAGCGCTTTTTTTGAGGGGGCGTGTCGGCTGCCCCTTCATCTGGCGGTCAACCTGCGCCGCCGGGACGCAGCGCCGCCGGGACCGCCTGGAGGACGTCGCTCGCAACGGGACCACTCGGGACACCGCATGGTCGGGTAAGTGATGCCGGGGGATGGGTAAGGGACACTTAGCAGAGCGGTGTGTGTCCCGATCCCCGTGATCGGGACTTACACACCGCGCTGCTAAATATTCTGATAGCGAAACGCTGCTATTAGCTAGTCAGAGTTGACCAGCTGATAGCAGCGATCGCTGGGGGGGGGGGTGGGGGATGAAACCCCCCGTGGTCGCATGGTAAGATGGCTGGCTATCAGTGATAGCCACCATCTTACCGGGCGCTGCGGGATGCCGCGAGTAGCGGCAAAAATGTTCATGACGTACCTGTATGTCATGGGTCGGGAACACCTTGCCACCCATGACGTACAGGTATGTCATAGGTCGGGAAGGGGTTAATGGTATAGAGAACTGTGTCTAGTGCATTAACTCTGATTTTTTGCCCATTGAAACCAGTAGGCCCATTGTGGTCTATGGGGAAAGCTGCTGAGTTGCCCATAGCAACCAATCAGATCGCTTCTTTCATTTTTGAAAAAGTCTCTGAAAAATGAAGGAAGTAATCTGATTGGTTGCTATGGGCAACTCAGAAACTTTTCCAGGAAAATATGCTGAGTTGCCCATAGCAACCAATCAGATCGCTTCTTTCATTTTGCAAAGGCATTGTGAAAAATAAAAGAAGCAATCTGGTTGCTATGGGCAACTGCACAACTCTTCCTCTACACTGGTCTTAATGAATCTCCCCCATAGAGGGAGATTTATCAAAACCTGCCCAGAGGAAAAGTTTCTGAGTTGCCCATAGCAACCAATCAGATCGCTTCTTTCATTTTTGAAAAAGCCTCTGAAAAATGAAGGATATTTTTGAGATTTTGGAAGCTGGGATACTCACTACACCCATGCATATCTAGATAATTAAGTATGGGGGGAACTTAAATTTATTTTTTAAATCACATGGAGTTTTGACTTTACTTCATTATGGTCGAATAAAGCACTTAAAGAGTTCCTTAAAATTAAAGATTCACTCTTTTGGATGAAAAGGGGCTTATTTATGTAAATCAATTATACGCTTTAGGTCAAATAAAGTCGTTTGAAGAGATAGCCCATAAGTGTGTGGGGGGAAGACAATCACAAACATTGTTTTTTACAAATAAGTAACACAGATCATAAAGCAATAAAAGGAGAGATTGGAGATTTCAGGGATTCTATATATAAGAAAAGTTTAATTAGACTATTTCCTTATGCAAAGTTGCTGTCTGGGCATGCTGGGAGTTGTGGTTCTGCAGCGGTTGGGGGTTCACAGCTTGAAGACCACTGCTATAGAGGGTGCAAATGTATCTGAGCCCTGGAACTCAAATAATGTGAAATATGAGATGATCAAAATGGAGCCCCTGCACTAATTACTTGGGTTCTGAGGTCTGTAAGGTCCATAGTAAAAACATCAGGTTCTGTCTATAGCAGATACTAAATCATGGCAGCTCAAAGAAACAAGCAGTCATTCTGACATGTCACATGTGATGTCATAGACAGCTGGAGGCCTGACATCCCACTGACAGCCGCCCGAGCCTTCAGTCTGTTCCAGTGCGATTAGTGAGAATAGTGAGATTAGCGTCTTCTTTTTCTACTTGTCTGAAATGGAGCTAAAAGGACTGGGGTTCGTCCCCCTCCTGTTGGCGTTTTGGTGTGCGGCCTGGCTTGCCACCAGCTACATCATGACGGTCGTCCTCGGCCATGCAGCCTCGCCACTGATGAGCATCAGGTAAGATAAACAAGCAAATGATTCTTATTTCATGGGTTGGGAGTGAGGAAATATCCATAATAACATTGGTTTCTTTTCCTTCACAGTGACGTGGGAAATGTCTTTCCCGAAAGCATATTATTCAGAATTGGATTTATAGGGACGTCCATTGGCACTTTGGTACTAACCTTTCTTATTTATAAGTATATGGTTATGCATACTGAAGAGTTCAGGGGTCATCAGGTCCTGATCCAGAGGATCCTGCTGGCCATTGTGTGGGCCTCCTGTTTTTCCACAGCTGTTATGCATGTATTGTCCCCCGAAGAATATCCCAGGATACACTTTGTCAGCACGATAATTTCCATTACATGTGAAGCCTTATACTACCTTGGGCAGTCCATCCAGATGTATAAATTACCAGGAGCAAAAAAAGTCATCCACCATAGTAGATGCACCTGCTGTGGCCTGACTTTTGTCTGTGTAGTTTTCTATTTTGGATATGAAACATTAAAGGAATTATTCCATAATGATGAAGACTGGGACGAGATCCGTGAAATCCCCATCATAATCATCGAGTGGGTGATGCTTCTACTGATCCTGATAAACATCGTGACCTATTATTCCACCATGCAGAGGTTATTGTTGACCGTCTCCAGAAACAGCTGCACACTCTCTCTTAGAGTAAAAATTGATGACTTCGGGGTGTAGACCACCACGGGGGCCATCAAGTGGACTTCTGGGAGAGATACTGCACAGGACACGGAAAACATCTAAAGAAGAATAACTGGGGGACTACATATGGTGCCAGTAATCATGACACAATAATATGAGCTGGTGATATTACCTATACAAAAAAAAAAAAAAAAAAAATTATAAAAAAATATTGGTGTGTGAAGTGTAATACCTAGTTAGAAAAACAGAATCAAATTCATCATTATAACCCCCCTCTGCATTACCCTGTTTATTATTTTTCAAGCAAGCACTTTGTTCTAATTCGTCCACTCTCTGGCGTGCTCCTTGTATAAGGGGTTTGGGATACCCTTTTTGTTTAAAACGATCCTCCAGGTTCTCTAGTTGTTGTAGGTATTTTTGTGTGGAAGAACAATTCCTTCGGATTCTTTTCATTTGACCGAATGGAATGTTCTTCTTCCATTATTTAAGATGGCAACTGTTAAAGTCGAGGTATCTGTTTGCATTCACCTCCTTAAAATAGTTGGCAGTATGCGAACAGCCATCCTGAATATAGATATTTAAATCCAGGAACTCACATTTTTTGGGGGACTGATGCAGCGCTGCCTTTGGCAATTTCTGGCTCTGCTATAGCGCTTTTTTTGAGGGGGCGTGTCGGCTGCCCCTTCATCTGGCGGTCAACCTGCGCCGCCGGGACGCAGCGCCGCCGGGACCGCCTGGAGGACGTCGCTCGCAACGGGACCACTCGGGACACCGCATGGTCGGGTAAGTGATGCCGGGGGATGGGTAAGGGACACTTAGCAGAGCGGTGTGTGTCCCGATCCCCGTGATCGGGACTTACACACCGCGCTGCTAAATATTCTGATAGCGAAACGCTGCTATTAGCTAGTCAGAGTTGACCAGCTGATAGCAGCGATCGCTGGGGGGGGGGGGGGGGGGATGAAACCCCCCGTGGTCGCATGGTAAGATGGCTGGCTATCAGTGATAGCCACCATCTTACCGGGCGCTGCGGGATGCCGCGAGTAGCGGCAAAAATGTTCATGACGTACCTGTATGTCATGGGTCGGGAACACCTTGCCACCCATGACGTACAGGTATGTCATAGGTCGGGAAGGGGTTAATGGTATAGAGAACTGTGTCTAGTGCATTAACTCTGATTTTTTGCCCATTGAAACCAGTAGGCCCATTGTGGTCTATGGGGAAAGCTGCTGAGTTGCCCATAGCAACCAATCAGATCGCTTCTTTCATTTTTGAAAAAGTCTCTGAAAAATGAAGGAAGTAATCTGATTGGTTGCTATGGGCAACTCAGAAACTTTTCCAGGAAAATATGCTGAGTTGCCCATAGCAACCAATCAGATCGCTTCTTTCATTTTGCAAAGGCATTGTGAAAAATGAAAGAAGCAATCTGGTTGCTATGGGCAACTGCACAACTCTTCCTCTACACTGGTCTTAATGAATCTCCCCCATAGAGGGAGATTTATCAAAACCTGCCCAGAGGAAAAGTTTCTGAGTTGCCCATAGCAACCAATCAGATCGCTTCTTTCATTTTTGAAAAAGCCTCTGAAAAATGAAGGATATTTTTGAGATTTTGGAAGCTGGGATACTCACTACACCCATGCATATCTAGATAATTAAGTATGGGGGGAACTTAAATTTATTTTTTAAATCACATGGAGTTTTGACTTTACTTCATTATGGTCGAATAAAGCACTTAAAGAGTTCCTTAAAATTAAAGATTCACTCTTTTGGATGAAAAGGGGCTTATTTATGTAAATCAATTATACGCTTTAGGTCAAATAAAGTCGTTTGAAGAGATAGCCCATAAGTGTGTGGGGGGAAGACAATCACAAACATTGTTTTTTACAAATAAGTAACACAGATCATAAAGCAATAAAAGGAGAGATTGGAGATTTCAGGGATTCTATATATAAGAAAAGTTTAATTAGACTATTTCCTTATGCAAAGTTGCTGTCTGGGCATGCTGGGAGTTGTGGTTCTGCAGCGGTTGGGGGTTCACAGCTTGAAGACCACTGCTATAGAGGGTGCAAATGTATCTGAGCCCTGGAACTCAAATAATGTGAAATATGAGATGATCAAAATGGAGCCCCTGCACTAATTACTTGGGTTCTGAGGTCTGTAAGGTCCATAGTAAAAACATCAGGTTCTGTCTATAGCAGATACTAAATCATGGCAGCTCAAAGAAACAAGCAGTCATTCTGACATGTCACATGTGATGTCATAGACAGCTGGAGGCCTGACATCCCACTGACAGCCGCCCGAGCCTTCAGTCTGTTCCAGTGCGATTAGTGAGAATAGTGAGATTAGCGTCTTCTTTTTCTACTTGTCTGAAATGGAGCTAAAAGGACTGGGGTTCGTCCCCCTCCTGTTGGCGTTTTGGTGTGCGGCCTGGCTTGCCACCAGCTACATCATGACGGTCGTCCTCGGCCATGCAGCCTCGCCACTGATGAGCATCAGGTAAGATAAACAAGCAAATGATTCTTATTTCATGGGTTGGGAGTGAGGAAATATCCATAATAACATTGGTTTCTTTTCCTTCACAGTGACGTGGGAAATGTCTTTCCCGAAAGCATATTATTCAGAATTGGATTTATAGGGACGTCCATTGGCACTTTGGTACTAACCTTTCTTATTTATAAGTATATGGTTATGCATACTGAAGAGTTCAGGGGTCATCAGGTCCTGATCCAGAGGATCCTGCTGGCCATTGTGTGGGCCTCCTGTTTTTCCACAGCTGTTATGCATGTATTGTCCCCCGAAGAATATCCCAGGATACACTTTGTCAGCACGATAATTTCCATTACATGTGAAGCCTTATACTACCTTGGGCAGTCCATCCAGATGTATAAATTACCAGGAGCAAAAAAAGTCATCCACCATAGTAGATGCACCTGCTGTGGCCTGACTTTTGTCTGTGTAGTTTTCTATTTTGGATATGAAACATTAAAGGAATTATTCCATAATGATGAAGACTGGGACGAGATCCGTGAAATCCCCATCATAATCATCGAGTGGGTGATGCTTCTACTGATCCTGATAAACATCGTGACCTATTATTCCACCATGCAGAGGTTATTGTTGACCGTCTCCAGAAACAGCTGCACACTCTCTCTTAGAGTAAAAATTGATGACTTCGGGGTGTAGACCACCACGGGGGCCATCAAGTGGACTTCTGGGAGAGATACTGCACAGGACACGGAAAACATCTAAAGAAGAATAACTGGGGGACTACATATGGTGCCAGTAATCATGACACAATAATATGAGCTGGTGATATTACCTATACAAAAAAAAAAAAAAAAAAATTTATAAAAAAATATTGGTGTGTGAAGTGTAATACCTAGTTAGAAAAACAGAATCAAATTCATCATTATAACCCCCCTCTGCATTACCCTGTTTATTATTTTTCAAGCAAGCACTTTGTTCTAATTCGTCCACTCTCTGGCGTGCTCCTTGTATAAGGGGTTTGGGATACCCTTTTTGTTTAAAACGATCCTCCAGGTTCTCTAGTTGTTGTAGGTATTTTTGTGTGGAAGAACAATTCCTTCGGATTCTTTTCATTTGACCGAATGGAATGTTCTTCTTCCATTATTTAAGATGGCAACTGTTAAAGTCGAGGTATCTGTTTGCATTCACCTCCTTAAAATAGTTGGCAGTATGCGAACAGCCATCCTGAATATAGATATTTAAATCCAGGAACTCACATTTTTTGGGGGACTGATGCAGCGCTGCCTTTGGCAATTTCTGGCTCTGCTATAGCGCTTTTTTTGAGGGGGCGTGTCGGCTGCCCCTTCATCTGGCGGTCAACCTGCGCCGCCGGGACGCAGCGCCGCCGGGACCGCCTGGAGGACGTCGCTCGCAACGGGACCACTCGGGACACCGCATGGTCGGGTAAGTGATGCCGGGGGATGGGTAAGGGACACTTAGCAGAGCGGTGTGTGTCCCGATCCCCGTGATCGGGACTTACACACCGCGCTGCTAAATATTCTGATAGCGAAACGCTGCTATTAGCTAGTCAGAGTTGACCAGCTGATAGCAGCGATCGCTGGGGGGGGGGGGGGTGGGGGATGAAACCCCCCGTGGTCGCATGGTAAGATGGCTGGCTATCAGTGATAGCCACCATCTTACCGGGTGCTGCGGGATGCCGCGAGTAGCGGCAAAAATGTTCATGACGTACCTGTATGTCATGGGTCGGGAACACCTTGCCACCCATGACGTACAGGTATGTCATAGGTCGGGAAGGGGTTAATGGTATAGAGAACTGTGTCTAGTGCATTAACTCTGATTTTTTGCCCATTGAAACCAGTAGGCCCATTGTGGTCTATGGGGAAAGCTGCTGAGTTGCCCATAGCAACCAATCAGATCGCTTCTTTCATTTTTGAAAAAGTCTCTGAAAAATGAAGGAAGTAATCTGATTGGTTGCTATGGGCAACTCAGAAACTTTTCCAGGAAAATATGCTGAGTTGCCCATAGCAACCAATCAGATCGCTTCTTTCATTTTGCAAAGGCATTGTGAAAAATGAAAGAAGCAATCTGGTTGCTATGGGCAACTGCACAACTCTTCCTCTACACTGGTCTTAATGAATCTCCCCCATAGAGGGAGATTTATCAAAACCTGCCCAGAGGAAAAGTTTCTGAGTTGCCCATAGCAACCAATCAGATCGCTTCTTTCATTTTTGAAAAAGCCTCTGAAAAATGAAGGATATTTTTGAGATTTTGGAAGCTGGGATACTCACTACACCCATGCATATCTAGATAATTAAGTATGGGAGGAACTTAAATTTATTTTTTAAATCACATGGAGTTTTGACTTTACTTCATTATGGTCGAATAAAGCACTTAAAGAGTTCCTTAAAATTAAAGATTCACTCTTTTGGATGAAAAGGGGCTTATTTATGTAAATCAATTATACGCTTTAGGTCAAATAAAGTCGTTTGAAGAGATAGCCCATAAGTGTGTGGGGGGAAGACAATCACAAACATTGTTTTTTACAAATAAGTAACACAGATCATAAAGCAATAAAAGGAGAGATTGGAGATTTCAGGGATTCTATATATAAGAAAAGTTTAATTAGACTATTTCCTTATGCAAAGTTGCTGTCTGGGCATGCTGGGAGTTGTGGTTCTGCAGCGGTTGGGGGTTCACAGCTTGAAGACCACTGCTATAGAGGGTGCAAATGTATCTGAGCCCTGGAACTCAAATAATGTGAAATATGAGATGATCAAAATGGAGCCCCTGCACTAATTACTTGGGTTCTGAGGTCTGTAAGGTCCATAGTAAAAACATCAGGTTCTGTCTATAGCAGATACTAAATCATGGCAGCTCAAAGAAACAAGCAGTCATTCTGACATGTCACATGTGATGTCATAGACAGCTGGAGGCCTGACATCCCACTGACAGCCGCCCGAGCCTTCAGTCTGTTCCAGTGCGATTAGTGAGAATAGTGAGATTAGCGTCTTCTTTTTCTACTTGTCTGAAATGGAGCTAAAAGGACTGGGGTTCGTCCCCCTCCTGTTGGCGTTTTGGTGTGCGGCCTGGCTTGCCACCAGCTACATCATGACGGTCGTCCTCGGCCATGCAGCCTCGCCACTGATGAGCATCAGGTAAGATAAACAAGCAAATGATTCTTATTTCATGGGTTGGGAGTGAGGAAATATCCATAATAACATTGGTTTCTTTTCCTTCACAGTGACGTGGGAAATGTCTTTCCCGAAAGCATATTATTCAGAATTGGATTTATAGGGACGTCCATTGGCACTTTGGTACTAACCTTTCTTATTTATAAGTATATGGTTATGCATACTGAAGAGTTCAGGGGTCATCAGGTCCTGATCCAGAGGATCCTGCTGGCCATTGTGTGGGCCTCCTGTTTTTCCACAGCTGTTATGCATGTATTGTCCCCCGAAGAATATCCCAGGATACACTTTGTCAGCACGATAATTTCCATTACATGTGAAGCCTTATACTACCTTGGGCAGTCCATCCAGATGTATAAATTACCAGGAGCAAAAAAAGTCATCCACCATAGTAGATGCACCTGCTGTGGCCTGACTTTTGTCTGTGTAGTTTTCTATTTTGGATATGAAACATTAAAGGAATTATTCCATAATGATGAAGACTGGGACGAGATCCGTGAAATCCCCATCATAATCATCGAGTGGGTGATGCTTCTACTGATCCTGATAAACATCGTGACCTATTATTCCACCATGCAGAGGTTATTGTTGACCGTCTCCAGAAACAGCTGCACACTCTCTCTTAGAGTAAAAATTGATGACTTCGGGGTGTAGACCACCACGGGGGCCATCAAGTGGACTTCTGGGAGAGATACTGCACAGGACACGGAAAACATCTAAAGAAGAATAACTGGGGGACTACATATGGTGCCAGTAATCATGACACAATAATATGAGCTGGTGATATTACCTATACAAAAAAAAAAAAAAAAAAAATTATAAAAAAATATTGGTGTGTGAAGTGTAATACCTAGTTAGAAAAACAGAATCAAATTCATCATTATAACCCCCCTCTGCATTACCCTGTTTATTATTTTTCAAGCAAGCACTTTGTTCTAATTCGTCCACTCTCTGGCGTGCTCCTTGTATAAGGGGTTTGGGATACCCTTTTTGTTTAAAACGATCCTCCAGGTTCTCTAGTTGTTGTAGGTATTTTTGTGTGGAAGAACAATTCCTTCGGATTCTTTTCATTTGACCGAATGGAATGTTCTTCTTCCATTATTTAAGATGGCAACTGTTAAAGTCGAGGTATCTGTTTGCATTCACCTCCTTAAAATAGTTGGCAGTATGCGAACAGCCATCCTGAATATAGATATTTAAATCCAGGAACTCACATTTTTTGGGGGACTGATGCAGCGCTGCCTTTGGCAATTTCTGGCTCTGCTATAGCGCTTTTTTTGAGGGGGCGTGTCGGCTGCCCCTTCATCTGGCGGTCAACCTGCGCCGCCGGGACGCAGCGCCGCCGGGACCGCCTGGAGGACGTCGCTCGCAACGGGACCACTCGGGACACCGCATGGTCGGGTAAGTGATGCCGGGGGATGGGTAAGGGACACTTAGCAGAGCGGTGTGTGTCCCGATCCCCGTGATCGGGACTTACACACCGCGCTGCTAAATATTCTGATAGCGAAACGCTGCTATTAGCTAGTCAGAGTTGACCAGCTGATAGCAGCGATCGCTGGGGGGGGGGGTGGGGGATGAAACCCCCCGTGGTCGCATGGTAAGATGGCTGGCTATCAGTGATAGCCACCATCTTACCGGGCGCTGCGGGATGCCGCGAGTAGCGGCAAAAATGTTCATGACGTACCTGTATGTCATGGGTCGGGAACACCTTGCCACCCATGACGTACAGGTATGTCATAGGTCGGGAAGGGGTTAATGGTATAGAGAACTGTGTCTAGTGCATTAACTCTGATTTTTTGCCCATTGAAACCAGTAGGCCCATTGTGGTCTATGGGGAAAGCTGCTGAGTTGCCCATAGCAACCAATCAGATCGCTTCTTTCATTTTTGAAAAAGTCTCTGAAAAATGAAGGAAGTAATCTGATTGGTTGCTATGGGCAACTCAGAAACTTTTCCAGGAAAATATGCTGAGTTGCCCATAGCAACCAATCAGATCGCTTCTTTCATTTTGCAAAGGCATTGTGAAAAATGAAAGAAGCAATCTGGTTGCTATGGGCAACTGCACAACTCTTCCTCTACACTGGTCTTAATGAATCTCCCCCATAGAGGGAGATTTATCAAAACCTGCCCAGAGGAAAAGTTTCTGAGTTGCCCATAGCAACCAATCAGATCGCTTCTTTCATTTTTGAAAAAGCCTCTGAAAAATGAAGGATATTTTTGAGATTTTGGAAGCTGGGATACTCACTACACCCATGCATATCTAGATAATTAAGTATGGGGGGAACTTAAATTTATTTTTTAAATCACATGGAGTTTTGACTTTACTTCATTATGGTCGAATAAAGCACTTAAAGAGTTCCTTAAAATTAAAGATTCACTCTTTTGGATGAAAAGGGGCTTATTTATGTAAATCAATTATACGCTTTAGGTCAAATAAAGTCGTTTGAAGAGATAGCCCATAAGTGTGTGGGGGGAAGACAATCACAAACATTGTTTTTTACAAATAAGTAACACAGATCATAAAGCAATAAAAGGAGAGATTGGAGATTTCAGGGATTCTATATATAAGAAAAGTTTAATTAGACTATTTCCTTATGCAAAGTTGCTGTCTGGGCATGCTGGGAGTTGTGGTTCTGCAGCGGTTGGGGGTTCACAGCTTGAAGACCACTGCTATAGAGGGTGCAAATGTATCTGAGCCCTGGAACTCAAATAATGTGAAATATGAGATGATCAAAATGGAGCCCCTGCACTAATTACTTGGGTTCTGAGGTCTGTAAGGTCCATAGTAAAAACATCAGGTTCTGTCTATAGCAGATACTAAATCATGGCAGCTCAAAGAAACAAGCAGTCATTCTGACATGTCACATGTGATGTCATAGACAGCTGGAGGCCTGACATCCCACTGACAGCCGCCCGAGCCTTCAGTCTGTTCCAGTGCGATTAGTGAGAATAGTGAGATTAGCGTCTTCTTTTTCTACTTGTCTGAAATGGAGCTAAAAGGACTGGGGTTCGTCCCCCTCCTGTTGGCGTTTTGGTGTGCGGCCTGGCTTGCCACCAGCTACATCATGGCGGTCGTCCTCGGCCATGCAGCCTCGCCACTGATGAGCATCAGGTAAGATAAACAAGCAAATGATTCTTATTTCATGGGTTGGGAGTGAGGAAATATCCATAATAACATTGGTTTCTTTTCCTTCACAGTGACGTGGGAAATGTCTTTCCCGAAAGCATATTATTCAGAATTGGATTTATAGGGACGTCCATTGGCACTTTGGTACTAACCTTTCTTATTTATAAGTATATGGTTATGCATACTGAAGAGTTCAGGGGTCATCAGGTCCTGATCCAGAGGATCCTGCTGGCCATTGTGTGGGCCTCCTGTTTTTCCACAGCTGTTATGCATGTATTGTCCCCCGAAGAATATCCCAGGATACACTTTGTCAGCACGATAATTTCCATTACATGTGAAGCCTTATACTACCTTGGGCAGTCCATCCAGATGTATAAATTACCAGGAGCAAAAAAAGTCATCCACCATAGTAGATGCACCTGCTGTGGCCTGACTTTTGTCTGTGTAGTTTTCTATTTTGGATATGAAACATTAAAGGAATTATTCCATAATGATGAAGACTGGGACGAGATCCGTGAAATCCCCATCATAATCATCGAGTGGGTGATGCTTCTACTGATCCTGATAAACATCGTGACCTATTATTCCACCATGCAGAGGTTATTGTTGACCGTCTCCAGAAACAGCTGCACACTCTCTCTTAGAGTAAAAATTGATGACTTCGGGGTGTAGACCACCACGGGGGCCATCAAGTGGACTTCTGGGAGAGATACTGCACAGGACACGGAAAACATCTAAAGAAGAATAACTGGGGGACTACATATGGTGCCAGTAATCATGACACAATAATATGAGCTGGTGATATTACCTATACAAAAAAAAAAAAAAAAAAAATTATAAAAAAATATTGGTGTGTGAAGTGTAATACCTAGTTAGAAAAACAGAATCAAATTCATCATTATAACCCCCCTCTGCATTACCCTGTTTATTATTTTTCAAGCAAGCACTTTGTTCTAATTCGTCCACTCTCTGGCGTGCTCCTTGTATAAGGGGTTTGGGATACCCTTTTTGTTTAAAACGATCCTCCAGGTTCTCTAGTTGTTGTAGGTATTTTTGTGTGGAAGAACAATTCCTTCGGATTCTTTTCATTTGACCGAATGGAATGTTCTTCTTCCATTATTTAAGATGGCAACTGTTAAAGTCGAGGTATCTGTTTGCATTCACCTCCTTAAAATAGTTGGCAGTATGCGAACAGCCATCCTGAATATAGATATTTAAATCCAGGAACTCACATTTTTTGGGGGACTGATGCAGCGCTGCCTTTGGCAATTTCTGGCTCTGCTATAGCGCTTTTTTTGAGGGGGCGTGTCGGCTGCCCCTTCATCTGGCGGTCAACCTGCGCCGCCGGGACGCAGCGCCGCCGGGACCGCCTGGAGGACGTCGCTCGCAACGGGACCACTCGGGACACCGCATGGTCGGGTAAGTGATGCCGGGGGATGGGTAAGGGACACTTAGCAGAGCGGTGTGTGTCCCGATCCCCGTGATCGGGACTTACACACCGCGCTGCTAAATATTCTGATAGCGAAACGCTGCTATTAGCTAGTCAGAGTTGACCAGCTGATAGCAGCGATCGCTGGGGGGGGGGGTGGGGGATGAAACCCCCCGTGGTCGCATGGTAAGATGGCTGGCTATCAGTGATAGCCACCATCTTACCGGGCGCTGCGGGATGCCGCGAGTAGCGGCAAAAATGTTCATGACGTACCTGTATGTCATGGGTCGGGAACACCTTGCCACCCATGACGTACAGGTATGTCATAGGTCGGGAAGGGGTTAATGGTATAGAGAACTGTGTCTAGTGCATTAACTCTGATTTTTTGCCCATTGAAACCAGTAGGCCCATTGTGGTCTATGGGGAAAGCTGCTGAGTTGCCCATAGCAACCAATCAGATCGCTTCTTTCATTTTTGAAAAAGTCTCTGAAAAATGAAGGAAGTAATCTGATTGGTTGCTATGGGCAACTCAGAAACTTTTCCAGGAAAATATGCTGAGTTGCCCATAGCAACCAATCAGATCGCTTCTTTCATTTTGCAAAGGCATTGTGAAAAATGAAAGAAGCAATCTGGTTGCTATGGGCAACTGCACAACTCTTCCTCTACACTGGTCTTAATGAATCTCCCCCATAGAGGGAGATTTATCAAAACCTGCCCAGAGGAAAAGTTTCTGAGTTTGCCCATAGCAACCAATCAGATCGCTTCTTTCATTTTTGAAAAAGCCTCTGAAAAATGAAGGATATTTTTGAGATTTTGGAAGCTGGGATACTCACTACACCCATGCATATCTAGATAATTAAGTATGGGGGGAACTTAAATTTATTTTTTAAATCACATGGAGTTTTGACTTTACTTCATTATGGTCGAATAAAGCACTTAAAGAGTTCCTTAAAATTAAAGATTCACTCTTTTGGATGAAAAGGGGCTTATTTATGTAAATCAATTATACGCTTTAGGTCAAATAAAGTCGTTTGAAGAGATAGCCCATAAGTGTGTGGGGGGAAGACAATCACAAACATTGTTTTTTACAAATAAGTAACACAGATCATAAAGCAATAAAAGGAGAGATTGGAGATTTCAGGGATTCTATATATAAGAAAAGTTTAATTAGACTATTTCCTTATGCAAAGTTGCTGTCTGGGCATGCTGGGAGTTGTGGTTCTGCAGCGGTTGGGGGTTCACAGCTTGAAGACCACTGCTATAGAGGGTGCAAATGTATCTGAGCCCTGGAACTCAAATAATGTGAAATATGAGATGATCAAAATGGAGCCCCTGCACTAATTACTTGGGTTCTGAGGTCTGTAAGGTCCATAGTAAAAACATCAGGTTCTGTCTATAGCAGATACTAAATCATGGCAGCTCAAAGAAACAAGCAGTCATTCTGACATGTCACATGTGATGTCATAGACAGCTGGAGGCCTGACATCCCACTGACAGCCGCCCGAGCCTTCAGTCTGTTCCAGTGCGATTAGTGAGAATAGTGAGATTAGCGTCTTCTTTTTCTACTTGTCTGAAATGGAGCTAAAAGGACTGGGGTTCGTCCCCCTCCTGTTGGCGTTTTGGTGTGCGGCCTGGCTTGCCACCAGCTACATCATGGCGGTCGTCCTCGGCCATGCAGCCTCGCCACTGATGAGCATCAGGTAAGATAAACAAGCAAATGATTCTTATTTCATGGGTTGGGAGTGAGGAAATATCCATAATAACATTGGTTTCTTTTCCTTCACAGTGACGTGGGAAATGTCTTTCCCGAAAGCATATTATTCAGAATTGGATTCATAGGGACGTCCATTGGCACTTTGGTACTAACCTTTCTTATTTATAAGTATATGGTTATGCATACTGAAGAGTTCAGGGGTCATCAGGTCCTGATCCAGAGGATCCTGCTGGCCATTGTGTGGGCCTCCTGTTTTTCCACAGCTGTTATGCATGTATTGTCCCCCGAAGAATATCCCAGGATACACTTTGTCAGCACGATAATTTCCATTACATGTGAAGCCTTATACTACCTTGGGCAGTCCATCCAGATGTATAAATTACCAGGAGCAAAAAAAGTCATCCACCATAGTAGATGCACCTGCTGTGGCCTGACTTTTGTCTGTGTAGTTTTCTATTTTGGATATGAAACATTAAAGGAATTATTCCATAATGATGAAGACTGGGACGAGATCCGTGAAATCCCCATCATAATCATCGAGTGGGTGATGCTTCTACTGATCCTGATAAACATCGTGACCTATTATTCCACCATGCAGAGGTTATTGTTGACCGTCTCCAGAAACAGCTGCACACTCTCTCTTAGAGTAAAAATTGATGACTTCGGGGTGTAGACCACCACGGGGGCCATCAAGTGGACTTCTGGGAGAGATACTGCACAGGACACGGAAAACATCTAAAGAAGAATAACTGGGGGACTACATATGGTGCCAGTAATCATGACACAATAATATGAGCTGGTGATATTACCTATACAAAAAAAAAAAAAAAAAAAATTATAAAAAAATATTGGTGTGTGAAGTGTAATACCTAGTTAGAAAAACAGAATCAAATTCATCATTATAACCCCCCTCTGCATTACCCTGTTTATTATTTTTCAAGCAAGCACTTTGTTCTAATTCGTCCACTCTCTGGCGTGCTCCTTGTATAAGGGGTTTGGGATACCCTTTTTGTTTAAAACGATCCTCCAGGTTCTCTAGTTGTTGTAGGTATTTTTGTGTGGAAGAACAATTCCTTCGGATTCTTTTCATTTGACCGAATGGAATGTTCTTCTTCCATTATTTAAGATGGCAACTGTTAAAGTCGAGGTATCTGTTTGCATTCACCTCCTTAAAATAGTTGGCAGTATGCGAACAGCCATCCTGAATATAGATATTTAAATCCAGGAACTCACATTTTTTGGGGGACTGATGCAGCGCTGCCTTTGGCAATTTCTGGCTCTGCTATAGCGCTTTTTTTGAGGGGGCGTGTCGGCTGCCCCTTCATCTGGCGGTCAACCTGCGCCGCCGGGACGCAGCGCCGCCGGGACCGCCTGGAGGACGTCGCTCGCAACGGGACCACTCGGGACACCGCATGGTCGGGTAAGTGATGCCGGGGGATGGGTAAGGGACACTTAGCAGAGCGGTGTGTGTCCCGATCCCCGTGATCGGGACTTACACACCGCGCTGCTAAATATTCTGATAGCGAAACGCTGCTATTAGCTAGTCAGAGTTGACCAGCTGATAGCAGCGATCGCTGGGGGGGGGGGGTGGGGGATGAAACCCCCCGTGGTCGCATGGTAAGATGGCTGGCTATCAGTGATAGCCACCATCTTACCGGGCGCTGCGGGATGCCGCGAGTAGCGGCAAAAATGTTCATGACGTACCTGTATGTCATGGGTCGGGAACACCTTGCCACCCATGACGTACAGGTATGTCATAGGTCGGGAAGGGGTTAATGGTATAGAGAACTGTGTCTAGTGCATTAACTCTGATTTTTTGCCCATTGAAACCAGTAGGCCCATTGTGGTCTATGGGGAAAGCTGCTGAGTTGCCCATAGCAACCAATCAGATCGCTTCTTTCATTTTTGAAAAAGTCTCTGAAAAATGAAGGAAGTAATCTGATTGGTTGCTATGGGCAACTCAGAAACTTTTCCAGGAAAATATGCTGAGTTGCCCATAGCAACCAATCAGATCGCTTCTTTCATTTTGCAAAGGCATTGTGAAAAATGAAAGAAGCAATCTGGTTGCTATGGGCAACTGCACAACTCTTCCTCTACACTGGTCTTAATGAATCTCCCCCATAGAGGGAGATTTATCAAAACCTGCCCAGAGGAAAAGTTTCTGAGTTGCCCATAGCAACCAATCAGATCGCTTCTTTCATTTTTGAAAAAGCCTCTGAAAAATGAAGGATATTTTTGAGATTTTGGAAGCTGGGATACTCACTACACCCATGCATATCTAGATAATTAAGTATGGGGGGAACTTAAATTTATTTTTTAAATCACATGGAGTTTTGACTTTACTTCATTATGGTCGAATAAAGCACTTAAAGAGTTCCTTAAAATTAAAGATTCACTCTTTTGGATGAAAAGGGGCTTATTTATGTAAATCAATTATACGCTTTAGGTCAAATAAAGTCGTTTGAAGAGATAGCCCATAAGTGTGTGGGGGGAAGACAATCACAAACATTGTTTTTTACAAATAAGTAACACAGATCATAAAGCAATAAAAGGAGAGATTGGAGATTTCAGGGATTCTATATATAAGAAAAGTTTAATTAGACTATTTCCTTATGCAAAGTTGCTGTCTGGGCATGCTGGGAGTTGTGGTTCTGCAGCGGTTGGGGGTTCACAGCTTGAAGACCACTGCTATAGAGGGTGCAAATGTATCTGAGCCCTGGAACTCAAATAATGTGAAATATGAGATGATCAAAATGGAGCCCCTGCACTAATTACTTGGGTTCTGAGGTCTGTAAGGTCCATAGTAAAAACATCAGGTTCTGTCTATAGCAGATACTAAATCATGGCAGCTCAAAGAAACAAGCAGTCATTCTGACATGTCACATGTGATGTCATAGACAGCTGGAGGCCTGACATCCCACTGACAGCCGCCCGAGCCTTCAGTCTGTTCCAGTGCGATTAGTGAGAATAGTGAGATTAGCGTCTTCTTTTTCTACTTGTCTGAAATGGAGCTAAAAGGACTGGGGTTCGTCCCCCTCCTGTTGGCGTTTTGGTGTGCGGCCTGGCTTGCCACCAGCTACATCATGACGGTCGTCCTCGGCCATGCAGCCTCGCCACTGATGAGCATCAGGTAAGATAAACAAGCAAATGATTCTTATTTCATGGGTTGGGAGTGAGGAAATATCCATAATAACATTGGTTTCTTTTCCTTCACAGTGACGTGGGAAATGTCTTTCCCGAAAGCATATTATTCAGAATTGGATTCATAGGGACGTCCATTGGCACTTTGGTACTAACCTTTCTTATTTATAAGTATATGGTTATGCATACTGAAGAGTTCAGGGGTCATCAGGTCCTGATCCAGAGGATCCTGCTGGCCATTGTGTGGGCCTCCTGTTTTTCCACAGCTGTTATGCATGTATTGTCCCCCGAAGAATATCCCAGGATACACTTTGTCAGCACGATAATTTCCATTACATGTGAAGCCTTATACTACCTTGGGCAGTCCATCCAGATGTATAAATTACCAGGAGCAAAAAAAGTCATCCACCATAGTAGATGCACCTGCTGTGGCCTGACTTTTGTCTGTGTAGTTTTCTATTTTGGATATGAAACATTAAAGGAATTATTCCATAATGATGAAGACTGGGACGAGATCCGTGAAATCCCCATCATAATCATCGAGTGGGTGATGCTTCTACTGATCCTGATAAACATCGTGACCTATTATTCCACCATGCAGAGGTTATTGTTGACCGTCTCCAGAAACAGCTGCACACTCTCTCTTAGAGTAAAAATTGATGACTTCGGGGTGTAGACCACCACGGGGGCCATCAAGTGGACTTCTGGGAGAGATACTGCACAGGACACGGAAAACATCTAAAGAAGAATAACTGGGGGACTACATATGGTGCCAGTAATCATGACACAATAATATGAGCTGGTGATATTACCTATACAAAAAAAAAAAAAAAAAAAATTATAAAAAAATATTGGTGTGTGAAGTGTAATACCTAGTTAGAAAAACAGAATCAAATTCATCATTATAACCCCCCTCTGCATTACCCTGTTTATTATTTTTCAAGCAAGCACTTTGTTCTAATTCGTCCACTCTCTGGCGTGCTCCTTGTATAAGGGGTTTGGGATACCCTTTTTGTTTAAAACGATCCTCCAGGTTCTCTAGTTGTTGTAGGTATTTTTGTGTGGAAGAACAATTCCTTCGGATTCTTTTCATTTGACCGAATGGAATGTTCTTCTTCCATTATTTAAGATGGCAACTGTTAAAGTCGAGGTATCTGTTTGCATTCACCTCCTTAAAATAGTTGGCAGTATGCGAACAGCCATCCTGAATATAGATATTTAAATCCAGGAACTCACATTTTTTGGGGGACTGATGCAGCGCTGCCTTTGGCAATTTCTGGCTCTGCTATAGCGCTTTTTTTGAGGGGGCGTGTCGGCTGCCCCTTCATCTGGCGGTCAACCTGCGCCGCCGGGACGCAGCGCCGCCGGGACCGCCTGGAGGACGTCGCTCGCAACGGGACCACTCGGGACACCGCATGGTCGGGTAAGTGATGCCGGGGGATGGGTAAGGGACACTTAGCAGAGCGGTGTGTGTCCCGATCCCCGTGATCGGGACTTACACACCGCGCTGCTAAATATTCTGATAGCGAAACGCTGCTATTAGCTAGTCAGAGTTGACCAGCTGATAGCAGCGATCGCTGGGGGGGGGGGGTGGGGGATGAAACCCCCCGTGGTCGCATGGTAAGATGGCTGGCTATCAGTGATAGCCACCATCTTACCGGGCGCTGCGGGATGCCGCGAGTAGCGGCAAAAATGTTCATGACGTACCTGTATGTCATGGGTCGGGAACACCTTGCCACCCATGACGTACAGGTATGTCATAGGTCGGGAAGGGGTTAATGGTATAGAGAACTGTGTCTAGTGCATTAACTCTGATTTTTTGCCCATTGAAACCAGTAGGCCCATTGTGGTCTATGGGGAAAGCTGCTGAGTTGCCCATAGCAACCAATCAGATCGCTTCTTTCATTTTTGAAAAAGTCTCTGAAAAATGAAGGAAGTAATCTGATTGGTTGCTATGGGCAACTCAGAAACTTTTCCAGGAAAATATGCTGAGTTGCCCATAGCAACCAATCAGATCGCTTCTTTCATTTTGCAAAGGCATTGTGAAAAATGAAAGAAGCAATCTGGTTGCTATGGGCAACTGCACAACTCTTCCTCTACACTGGTCTTAATGAATCTCCCCCATAGAGGGAGATTTATCAAAACCTGCCCAGAGGAAAAGTTTCTGAGTTGCCCATAGCAACCAATCAGATCGCTTCTTTCATTTTTGAAAAAGCCTCTGAAAAATGAAGGATATTTTTGAGATTTTGGAAGCTGGGATACTCACTACACCCATGCATATCTAGATAATTAAGTATGGGGGGAACTTAAATTTATTTTTTAAATCACATGGAGTTTTGACTTTACTTCATTATGGTCGAATAAAGCACTTAAAGAGTTCCTTAAAATTAAAGATTCACTCTTTTGGATGAAAAGGGGCTTATTTATGTAAATCAATTATACGCTTTAGGTCAAATAAAGTCGTTTGAAGAGATAGCCCATAAGTGTGTGGGGGGAAGACAATCACAAACATTGTTTTTTACAAATAAGTAACACAGATCATAAAGCAATAAAAGGAGAGATTGGAGATTTCAGGGATTCTATATATAAGAAAAGTTTAATTAGACTATTTCCTTATGCAAAGTTGCTGTCTGGGCATGCTGGGAGTTGTGGTTCTGCAGCGGTTGGGGGTTCACAGCTTGAAGACCACTGCTATAGAGGGTGCAAATGTATCTGAGCCCTGGAACTCAAATAATGTGAAATATGAGATGATCAAAATGGAGCCCCTGCACTAATTACTTGGGTTCTGAGGTCTGTAAGGTCCATAGTAAAAACATCAGGTTCTGTCTATAGCAGATACTAAATCATGGCAGCTCAAAGAAACAAGCAGTCATTCTGACATGTCACATGTGATGTCATAGACAGCTGGAGGCCTGACATCCCACTGACAGCCGCCCGAGCCTTCAGTCTGTTCCAGTGCGATTAGTGAGAATAGTGAGATTAGCGTCTTCTTTTTCTACTTGTCTGAAATGGAGCTAAAAGGACTGGGGTTCGTCCCCCTCCTGTTGGCGTTTTGGTGTGCGGCCTGGCTTGCCACCAGCTACATCATGACGGTCGTCCTCGGCCATGCAGCCTCGCCACTGATGAGCATCAGGTAAGATAAACAAGCAAATGATTCTTATTTCATGGGTTGGGAGTGAGGAAATATCCATAATAACATTGGTTTCTTTTCCTTCACAGTGACGTGGGAAATGTCTTTCCCGAAAGCATATTATTCAGAATTGGATTTATAGGGACGTCCATTGGCACTTTGGTACTAACCTTTCTTATTTATAAGTATATGGTTATGCATACTGAAGAGTTCAGGGGTCATCAGGTCCTGATCCAGAGGATCCTGCTGGCCATTGTGTGGGCCTCCTGTTTTTCCACAGCTGTTATGCATGTATTGTCCCCCGAAGAATATCCCAGGATACACTTTGTCAGCACGATAATTTCCATTACATGTGAAGCCTTATACTACCTTGGGCAGTCCATCCAGATGTATAAATTACCAGGAGCAAAAAAAGTCATCCACCATAGTAGATGCACCTGCTGTGGCCTGACTTTTGTCTGTGTAGTTTTCTATTTTGGATATGAAACATTAAAGGAATTATTCCATAATGATGAAGACTGGGACGAGATCCGTGAAATCCCCATCATAATCATCGAGTGGGTGATGCTTCTACTGATCCTGATAAACATCGTGACCTATTATTCCACCATGCAGAGGTTATTGTTGACCGTCTCCAGAAACAGCTGCACACTCTCTCTTAGAGTAAAAATTGATGACTTCGGGGTGTAGACCACCACGGGGGCCATCAAGTGGACTTCTGGGAGAGATACTGCACAGGACACGGAAAACATCTAAAGAAGAATAACTGGGGGACTACATATGGTGCCAGTAATCATGACACAATAATATGAGCTGGTGATATTACCTATACAAAAAAAAAATAAAAGAAAATTATAAAAAAATATTGGTGTGTGAAGTGTAATACCTAGTTAGAAAAACAGAATCAAATTCATCATTATAACCCCCCTCTGCATTACCCTGTTTATTATTTTTCAAGCAAGCACTTTGTTCTAATTCGTCCACTCTCTGGCGTGCTCCTTGTATAAGGGGTTTGGGATACCCTTTTTGTTTAAAACGATCCTCCAGGTTCTCTAGTTGTTGTAGGTATTTTTGTGTGGAAGAACAATTCCTTCGGATTCTTTTCATTTGACCGAATGGAATGTTCTTCTTCCATTATTTAAGATGGCAACTGTTAAAGTCGAGGTATCTGTTTGCATTCACCTCCTTAAAATAGTTGGCAGTATGCGAACAGCCATCCTGAATATAGATATTTAAATCCAGGAACTCACATTTTTTGGGGGACTGATGCAGCGCTGCCTTTGGCAATTTCTGGCTCTGCTATAGCGCTTTTTTTGAGGGGGCGTGTCGGCTGCCCCTTCATCTGGCGGTCAACCTGCGCCGCCGGGACGCAGCGCCGCCGGGACCGCCTGGAGGACGTCGCTCGCAACGGGACCACTCGGGACACCGCATGGTCGGGTAAGTGATGCCGGGGGATGGGTAAGGGACACTTAGCAGAGCGGTGTGTGTCCCGATCCCCGTGATCGGGACTTACACACCGCGCTGCTAAATATTCTGATAGCGAAACGCTGCTATTAGCTAGTCAGAGTTGACCAGCTGATAGCAGCGATCGCTGGGGGGGGGGGGTGGGGGATGAAACCCCCCGTGGTCGCATGGTAAGATGGCTGGCTATCAGTGATAGCCACCATCTTACCGGGCGCTGCGGGATGCCGCGAGTAGCGGCAAAAATGTTCATGACGTACCTGTATGTCATGGGTCGGGAACACCTTGCCACCCATGACGTACAGGTATGTCATAGGTCGGGAAGGGGTTAATGGTATAGAGAACTGTGTCTAGTGCATTAACTCTGATTTTTTGCCCATTGAAACCAGTAGGCCCATTGTGGTCTATGGGGAAAGCTGCTGAGTTGCCCATAGCAACCAATCAGATCGCTTCTTTCATTTTTGAAAAAGTCTCTGAAAAATGAAGGAAGTAATCTGATTGGTTGCTATGGGCAACTCAGAAACTTTTCCAGGAAAATATGCTGAGTTGCCCATAGCAACCAATCAGATCGCTTCTTTCATTTTGCAAAGGCATTGTGAAAAATGAAAGAAGCAATCTGGTTGCTATGGGCAACTGCACAACTCTTCCTCTACACTGGTCTTAATGAATCTCCCCCATAGAGGGAGATTTATCAAAACCTGCCCAGAGGAAAAGTTTCTGAGTTGCCCATAGCAACCAATCAGATCGCTTCTTTCATTTTTGAAAAAGCCTCTGAAAAATGAAGGATATTTTTGAGATTTTGGAAGCTGGGATACTCACTACACCCATGCATATCTAGATAATTAAGTATGGGGGGAACTTAAATTTATTTTTTAAATCACATGGAGTTTTGACTTTACTTCATTATGGTCGAATAAAGCACTTAAAGAGTTCCTTAAAATTAAAGATTCACTCTTTTGGATGAAAAGGGGCTTATTTATGTAAATCAATTATACGCTTTAGGTCAAATAAAGTCGTTTGAAGAGATAGCCCATAAGTGTGTGGGGGGAAGACAATCACAAACATTGTTTTTTACAAATAAGTAACACAGATCATAAAGCAATAAAAGGAGAGATTGGAGATTTCAGGGATTCTATATATAAGAAAAGTTTAATTAGACTATTTCCTTATGCAAAGTTGCTGTCTGGGCATGCTGGGAGTTGTGGTTCTGCAGCGGTTGGGGGTTCACAGCTTGAAGACCACTGCTATAGAGGGTGCAAATGTATCTGAGCCCTGGAACTCAAATAATGTGAAATATGAGATGATCAAAATGGAGCCCCTGCACTAATTACTTGGGTTCTGAGGTCTGTAAGGTCCATAGTAAAAACATCAGGTTCTGTCTATAGCAGATACTAAATCATGGCAGCTCAAAGAAACAAGCAGTCATTCTGACATGTCACATGTGATGTCATAGACAGCTGGAGGCCTGACATCCCACTGACAGCCGCCCGAGCCTTCAGTCTGTTCCAGTGCGATTAGTGAGAATAGTGAGATTAGCGTCTTCTTTTTCTACTTGTCTGAAATGGAGCTAAAAGGACTGGGGTTCGTCCCCCTCCTGTTGGCGTTTTGGTGTGCGGCCTGGCTTGCCACCAGCTACATCATGACGGTCGTCCTCGGCCATGCAGCCTCGCCACTGATGAGCATCAGGTAAGATAAACAAGCAAATGATTCTTATTTCATGGGTTGGGGGTGAGGAAATATCCATAATAACATTGGTTTCTTTTCCTTCACAGTGACGTGGGAAATGTCTTTCCCGAAAGCATATTATTCAGAATTGGATTTATAGGGACGTCCATTGGCACTTTGGTACTAACCTTTCTTATTTATAAGTATATGGTTATGCATACTGAAGAGTTCAGGGGTCATCAGGTCCTGATCCAGAGGATCCTGCTGGCCATTGTGTGGGCCTCCTGTTTTTCCACAGCTGTTATGCATGTATTGTCCCCCGAAGAATATCCCAGGATACACTTTGTCAGCACGATAATTTCCATTACATGTGAAGCCTTATACTACCTTGGGCAGTCCATCCAGATGTATAAATTACCAGGAGCAAAAAAAGTCATCCACCATAGTAGATGCACCTGCTGTGGCCTGACTTTTGTCTGTGTAGTTTTCTATTTTGGATATGAAACATTAAAGGAATTATTCCATAATGATGAAGACTGGGACGAGATCCGTGAAATCCCCATCATAATCATCGAGTGGGTGATGCTTCTACTGATCCTGATAAACATCGTGACCTATTATTCCACCATGCAGAGGTTATTGTTGACCGTCTCCAGAAACAGCTGCACACTCTCTCTTAGAGTAAAAATTGATGACTTCGGGGTGTAGACCACCACGGGGGCCATCAAGTGGACTTCTGGGAGAGATACTGCACAGGACACGGAAAACATCTAAAGAAGAATAACTGGGGGACTACATATGGTGCCAGTAATCATGACACAATAATATGAGCTGGTGATATTACCTATACAAAAAAAAAATAAAAAAAAATTATAAAAAAATATTGGTGTGTGAAGTGTAATACCTAGTTAGAAAAACAGAATCAAATTCATCATTATAACCCCCCTCTGCATTACCCTGTTTATTATTTTTCAAGCAAGCACTTTGTTCTAATTCGTCCACTCTCTGGCGTGCTCCTTGTATAAGGGGTTTGGGATACCCTTTTTGTTTAAAACGATCCTCCAGGTTCTCTAGTTGTTGTAGGTATTTTTGTGTGGAAGAACAATTCCTTCGGATTCTTTTCATTTGACCGAATGGAATGTTCTTCTTCCATTATTTAAGATGGCAACTGTTAAAGTCGAGGTATCTGTTTGCATTCACCTCCTTAAAATAGTTGGCAGTATGCGAACAGCCATCCTGAATATAGATATTTAAATCCAGGAACTCACATTTTTTGGGGGACTGATGCAGCGCTGCCTTTGGCAATTTCTGGCTCTGCTATAGCGCTTTTTTTGAGGGGGCGTGTCGGCTGCCCCTTCATCTGGCGGTCAACCTGCGCCGCCGGGACGCAGCGCCGCCGGGACCGCCTGGAGGACGTCGCTCGCAACGGGACCACTCGGGACACCGCATGGTCGGGTAAGTGATGCCGGGGGATGGGTAAGGGACACTTAGCAGAGCGGTGTGTGTCCCGATCCCCGTGATCGGGACTTACACACCGCGCTGCTAAATATTCTGATAGCGAAACGCTGCTATTAGCTAGTCAGAGTTGACCAGCTGATAGCAGCGATCGCTGGGGGGGGGGGTGGGGGATGAAACCCCCCGTGGTCGCATGGTAAGATGGCTGGCTATCAGTGATAGCCACCATCTTACCGGGCGCTGCGGGATGCCGCGAGTAGCGGCAAAAATGTTCATGACGTACCTGTATGTCATGGGTCGGGAACACCTTGCCACCCATGACGTACAGGTATGTCATAGGTCGGGAAGGGGTTAATGGTATAGAGAACTGTGTCTAGTGCATTAACTCTGATTTTTTGCCCATTGAAACCAGTAGGCCCATTGTGGTCTATGGGGAAAGCTGCTGAGTTGCCCATAGCAACCAATCAGATCGCTTCTTTCATTTTTGAAAAAGTCTCTGAAAAATGAAGGAAGTAATCTGATTGGTTGCTATGGGCAACTCAGAAACTTTTCCAGGAAAATATGCTGAGTTGCCCATAGCAACCAATCAGATCGCTTCTTTCATTTTGCAAAGGCATTGTGAAAAATGAAAGAAGCAATCTGGTTGCTATGGGCAACTGCACAACTCTTCCTCTACACTGGTCTTAATGAATCTCCCCCATAGAGGGAGATTTATCAAAACCTGCCCAGAGGAAAAGTTTCTGAGTTGCCCATAGCAACCAATCAGATCGCTTCTTTCATTTTTGAAAAAGCCTCTGAAAAATGAAGGATATTTTTGAGATTTTGGAAGCTGGGATACTCACTACACCCATGCATATCTAGATAATTAAGTATGGGGGGAACTTAAATTTATTTTTTAAATCACATGGAGTTTTGACTTTACTTCATTATGGTCGAATAAAGCACTTAAAGAGTTCCTTAAAATTAAAGATTCACTCTTTTGGATGAAAAGGGGCTTATTTATGTAAATCAATTATACGCTTTAGGTCAAATAAAGTCGTTTGAAGAGATAGCCCATAAGTGTGTGGGGGGAAGACAATCACAAACATTGTTTTTTACAAATAAGTAACACAGATCATAAACCAATAAAAGGAGAGATTGGAGATTTCAGGGATTCTATATATAAGAAAAGTTTAATTAGACTATTTCCTTATGCAAAGTTGCTGTCTGGGCATGCTGGGAGTTGTGGTTCTGCAGCGGTTGGGGGTTCACAGCTTGAAGACCACTGCTATAGAGGGTGCAAATGTATCTGAGCCCTGGAACTCAAATAATGTGAAATATGAGATGATCAAAATGGAGCCCCTGCACTAATTACTTGGGTTCTGAGGTCTGTAAGGTCCATAGTAAAAACATCAGGTTCTGTCTATAGCAGATACTAAATCATGGCAGCTCAAAGAAACAAGCAGTCATTCTGACATGTCACATGTGATGTCATAGACAGCTGGAGGCCTGACATCCCACTGACAGCCGCCCGAGCCTTCAGTCTGTTCCAGTGCGATTAGTGAGAATAGTGAGATTAGCGTCTTCTTTTTCTACTTGTCTGAAATGGAGCTAAAAGGACTGGGGTTCGTCCCCCTCCTGTTGGCGTTTTGGTGTGCGGCCTGGCTTGCCACCAGCTACATCATGACGGTCGTCCTCGGCCATGCAGCCTCGCCACTGATGAGCATCAGGTAAGATAAACAAGCAAATGATTCTTATTTCATGGGTTGGGAGTGAGGAAATATCCATAATAACATTGGTTTCTTTTCCTTCACAGTGACGTGGGAAATGTCTTTCCCGAAAGCATATTATTCAGAATTGGATTTATAGGGACGTCCATTGGCACTTTGGTACTAACCTTTCTTATTTATAAGTATATGGTTATGCATACTGAAGAGTTCAGGGGTCATCAGGTCCTGATCCAGAGGATCCTGCTGGCCATTGTGTGGGCCTCCTGTTTTTCCACAGCTGTTATGCATGTATTGTCCCCCGAAGAATATCCCAGGATACACTTTGTCAGCACGATAATTTCCATTACATGTGAAGCCTTATACTACCTTGGGCAGTCCATCCAGATGTATAAATTACCAGGAGCAAAAAAAGTCATCCACCATAGTAGATGCACCTGCTGTGGCCTGACTTTTGTCTGTGTAGTTTTCTATTTTGGATATGAAACATTAAAGGAATTATTCCATAATGATGAAGACTGGGACGAGATCCGTGAAATCCCCATCATAATCATCGAGTGGGTGATGCTTCTACTGATCCTGATAAACATCGTGACCTATTATTCCACCATGCAGAGGTTATTGTTGACCGTCTCCAGAAACAGCTGCACACTCTCTCTTAGAGTAAAAATTGATGACTTCGGGGTGTAGACCACCACGGGGGCCATCAAGTGGACTTCTGGGAGAGATACTGCACAGGACACGGAAAACATCTAAAGAAGAATAACTGGGGGACTACATATGGTGCCAGTAATCATGACACAATAATATGAGCTGGTGATATTACCTATACAAAAAAAAAATAAAAAAAAATTATAAAAAAATATTGGTGTGTGAAGTGTAATACCTAGTTAGAAAAACAGAATCAAATTCATCATTATAACCCCCCTCTGCATTACCCTGTTTATTATTTTTCAAGCAAGCACTTTGTTCTAATTCGTCCACTCTCTGGCGTGCTCCTTGTATAAGGGGTTTGGGATACCCTTTTTGTTTAAAACGATCCTCCAGGTTCTCTAGTTGTTGTAGGTATTTTTGTGTGGAAGAACAATTCCTTCGGATTCTTTTCATTTGACCGAATGGAATGTTCTTCTTCCATTATTTAAGATGGCAACTGTTAAAGTCGAGGTATCTGTTTGCATTCACCTCCTTAAAATAGTTGGCAGTATGCGAACAGCCATCCTGAATATAGATATTTAAATCCAGGAACTCACATTTTTTGGGGGACTGATGCAGCGCTGCCTTTGGCAATTTCTGGCTCTGCTATAGCGCTTTTTTTGAGGGGGCGTGTCGGCTGCCCCTTCATCTGGCGGTCAACCTGCGCCGCCGGGACGCAGCGCCGCCGGGACCGCCTGGAGGACGTCGCTCGCAACGGGACCACTCGGGACACCGCATGGTCGGGTAAGTGATGCCGGGGGATGGGTAAGGGACACTTAGCAGAGCGGTGTGTGTCCCGATCCCCGTGATCGGGACTTACACACCGCGCTGCTAAATATTCTGATAGCGAAACGCTGCTATTAGCTAGTCAGAGTTGACCAGCTGATAGCAGCGATCGCTGGGGGGGGGGGGTGGGGGATGAAACCCCCCGTGGTCGCATGGTAAGATGGCTGGCTATCAGTGATAGCCACCATCTTACCGGGCGCTGCGGGATGCCGCGAGTAGCGGCAAAAATGTTCATGACGTACCTGTATGTCATGGGTCGGGAACACCTTGCCACCCATGACGTACAGGTATGTCATAGGTCGGGAAGGGGTTAATGGTATAGAGAACTGTGTCTAGTGCATTAACTCTGATTTTTTGCCCATTGAAACCAGTAGGCCCATTGTGGTCTATGGGGAAAGCTGCTGAGTTGCCCATAGCAACCAATCAGATCGCTTCTTTCATTTTTGAAAAAGTCTCTGAAAAATGAAGGAAGTAATCTGATTGGTTGCTATGGGCAACTCAGAAACTTTTCCAGGAAAATATGCTGAGTTGCCCATAGCAACCAATCAGATCGCTTCTTTCATTTTGCAAAGGCATTGTGAAAAATGAAAGAAGCAATCTGGTTGCTATGGGCAACTGCACAACTCTTCCTCTACACTGGTCTTGATGAATCTCCCCCATAGAGGGAGATTTATCAAAACCTGCCCAGAGGAAAAGTTTCTGAGTTGCCCATAGCAACCAATCAGATCGCTTCTTTCATTTTTGAAAAAGCCTCTGAAAAATGAAGGATATTTTTGAGATTTTGGAAGCTGGGATACTCACTACACCCATGCATATCTAGATAATTAAGTATGGGGGGAACTTAAATTTATTTTTTAAATCACATGGAGTTTTGACTTTACTTCATTATGGTCGAATAAAGCACTTAAAGAGTTCCTTAAAATTAAAGATTCACTCTTTTGGATGAAAAGGGGCTTATTTATGTAAATCAATTATACGCTTTAGGTCAAATAAAGTCGTTTGAAGAGATAGCCCATAAGTGTGTGGGGGGAAGACAATCACAAACATTGTTTTTTACAAATAAGTAACACAGATCATAAAGCAATAAAAGGAGAGATTGGAGATTTCAGGGATTCTATATATAAGAAAAGTTTAATTAGACTATTTCCTTATGCAAAGTTGCTGTCTGGGCATGCTGGGAGTTGTGGTTCTGCAGCGGTTGGGGGTTCACAGCTTGAAGACCACTGCTATAGAGGGTGCAAATGTATCTGAGCCCTGGAACTCAAATAATGTGAAATATGAGATGATCAAAATGGAGCCCCTGCACTAATTACTTGGGTTCTGAGGTCTGTAAGGTCCATAGTAAAAACATCAGGTTCTGTCTATAGCAGATACTAAATCATGGCAGCTCAAAGAAACAAGCAGTCATTCTGACATGTCACATGTGATGTCATAGACAGCTGGAGGCCTGACATCCCACTGACAGCCGCCCGAGCCTTCAGTCTGTTCCAGTGCGATTAGTGAGAATAGTGAGATTAGCGTCTTCTTTTTCTACTTGTCTGAAATGGAGCTAAAAGGACTGGGGTTCGTCCCCCTCCTGTTGGCGTTTTGGTGTGCGGCCTGGCTTGCCACCAGCTACATCATGACGGTCGTCCTCGGCCATGCAGCCTCGCCACTGATGAGCATCAGGTAAGATAAACAAGCAAATGATTCTTATTTCATGGGTTGGGAGTGAGGAAATATCCATAATAACATTGGTTTCTTTTCCTTCACAGTGACGTGGGAAATGTCTTTCCCGAAAGCATATTATTCAGAATTGGATTTATAGGGACGTCCATTGGCACTTTGGTACTAACCTTTCTTATTTATAAGTATATGGTTATGCATACTGAAGAGTTCAGGGGTCATCAGGTCCTGATCCAGAGGATCCTGCTGGCCATTGTGTGGGCCTCCTGTTTTTCCACAGCTGTTATGCATGTATTGTCCCCCGAAGAATATCCCAGGATACACTTTGTCAGCACGATAATTTCCATTACATGTGAAGCCTTATACTACCTTGGGCAGTCCATCCAGATGTATAAATTACCAGGAGCAAAAAAAGTCATCCACCATAGTAGATGCACCTGCTGTGGCCTGACTTTTGTCTGTGTAGTTTTCTATTTTGGATATGAAACATTAAAGGAATTATTCCATAATGATGAAGACTGGGACGAGATCCGTGAAATCCCCATCATAATCATCGAGTGGGTGATGCTTCTACTGATCCTGATAAACATCGTGACCTATTATTCCACCATGCAGAGGTTATTGTTGACCGTCTCCAGAAACAGCTGCACACTCTCTCTTAGAGTAAAAATTGATGACTTCGGGGTGTAGACCACCACGGGGGCCATCAAGTGGACTTCTGGGAGAGATACTGCACAGGACACGGAAAACATCTAAAGAAGAATAACTGGGGGACTACATATGGTGCCAGTAATCATGACACAATAATATGAGCTGGTGATATTACCTATACAAAAAAAAAATAAAAAAAAATTATAAAAAAATATTGGTGTGTGAAGTGTAATACCTAGTTAGAAAAACAGAATCAAATTCATCATTATAACCCCCCTCTGCATTACCCTGTTTATTATTTTTCAAGCAAGCACTTTGTTCTAATTCGTCCACTCTCTGGCGTGCTCCTTGTATAAGGGGTTTGGGTTACCCTTTTTGTTTAAAACGATCCTCCAGGTTCTCTAGTTGTTGTAGGTATTTTTGTGTGGAAGAACAATTCCTTCGGATTCTTTTCATTTGACCGAATGGAATGTTCTTCTTCCATTATTTAAGATGGCAACTGTTAAAGTCGAGGTATCTGTTTGCATTCACCTCCTTAAAATAGTTGGCAGTATGCGAACAGCCATCCTGAATATAGATATTTAAATCCAGGAACTCACATTTTTTGGGGGACTGATGCAGCGCTGCCTTTGGCAATTTCTGGCTCTGCTATAGCGCTTTTTTTGAGGGGGCGTGTCGGCTGCCCCTTCATCTGGCGGTCAACCTGCGCCGCCGGGACGCAGCGCCGCCGGGACCGCCTGGAGGACGTCGCTCGCAACGGGACCACTCGGGACACCGCATGGTCGGGTAAGTGATGCCGGGGGATGGGTAAGGGACACTTAGCAGAGCGGTGTGTGTCCCGATCCCCGTGATCGGGACTTACACACCGCGCTGCTAAATATTCTGATAGCGAAACGCTGCTATTAGCTAGTCAGAGTTGACCAGCTGATAGCAGCGATCGCTGGGGGGGGGGGTGGGGGATGAAACCCCCCGTGGTCGCATGGTAAGATGGCTGGCTATCAGTGATAGCCACCATCTTACCGGGCGCTGCGGGATGCCGCGAGTAGCGGCAAAAATGTTCATGACGTACCTGTATGTCATGGGTCGGGAACACCTTGCCACCCATGACGTACAGGTATGTCATAGGTCGGGAAGGGGTTAATGGTATAGAGAACTGTGTCTAGTGCATTAACTCTGATTTTTTGCCCATTGAAACCAGTAGGCCCATTGTGGTCTATGGGGAAAGCTGCTGAGTTGCCCATAGCAACCAATCAGATCGCTTCTTTCATTTTTGAAAAAGTCTCTGAAAAATGAAGGAAGTAATCTGATTGGTTGCTATGGGCAACTCAGAAACTTTTCCAGGAAAATATGCTGAGTTGCCCATAGCAACCAATCAGATCGCTTCTTTCATTTTGCAAAGGCATTGTGAAAAATGAAAGAAGCAATCTGGTTGCTATGGGCAACTGCACAACTCTTCCTCTACACTGGTCTTGATGAATCTCCCCCATAGAGGGAGATTTATCAAAACCTGCCCAGAGGAAAAGTTTCTGAGTTGCCCATAGCAACTAATCAGATCGCTTCTTTCATTTTTGAAAAAGCCTCTGAAAAATGAAGGATATTTTTGAGATTTTGGAAGCTGGGATACTCACTACACCCATGCATATCTAGATAATTAAGTATGGGGGGAACTTAAATTTATTTTTTAAATCACATGGAGTTTTGACTTTACTTCATTATGGTCGAATAAAGCACTTAAAGAGTTCCTTAAAATTAAAGATTCACTCTTTTGGATGAAAAGGGGCTTATTTATGTAAATCAATTATACGCTTTAGGTCAAATAAAGTCGTTTGAAGAGATAGCCCATAAGTGTGTGGGGGGAAGACAATCACAAACATTGTTTTTTACAAATAAGTAACACAGATCATAAAGCAATAAAAGGAGAGATTGGAGATTTCAGGGATTCTATATATAAGAAAAGTTTAATTAGACTATTTCCTTATGCAAAGTTGCTGTCTGGGCATGCTGGGAGTTGTGGTTCTGCAGCGGTTGGGGGTTCACAGCTTGAAGACCACTGCTATAGAGGGTGCAAATGTATCTGAGCCCTGGAACTCAAATAATGTGAAATATGAGATGATCAAAATGGAGCCCCTGCACTAATTACTTGGGTTCTGAGGTCTGTAAGGTCCATAGTAAAAACATCAGGTTCTGTCTATAGCAGATACTAAATCATGGCAGCTCAAAGAAACAAGCAGTCATTCTGACATGTCACATGTGATGTCATAGACAGCTGGAGGCCTGACATCCCACTGACAGCCGCCCGAGCCTTCAGTCTGTTCCAGTGCGATTAGTGAGAATAGTGAGATTAGCGTCTTCTTTTTCTACTTGTCTGAAATGGAGCTAAAAGGACTGGGGTTCGTCCCCCTCCTGTTGGCGTTTTGGTGTGCGGCCTGGCTTGCCACCAGCTACATCATGACGGTCGTCCTCGGCCATGCAGCCTCGCCACTGATGAGCATCAGGTAAGATAAACAAGCAAATGATTCTTATTTCATGGGTTGGGAGTGAGGAAATATCCATAATAACATTGGTTTCTTTTCCTTCACAGTGACGTGGGAAATGTCTTTCCCGAAAGCATATTATTCAGAATTGGATTTATAGGGACGTCCATTGGCACTTTGGTACTAACCTTTCTTATTTATAAGTATATGGTTAT
This sequence comes from Hyla sarda, assembly GCF_029499605.1. Taxonomy (NCBI): domain Eukaryota; kingdom Metazoa; phylum Chordata; class Amphibia; order Anura; family Hylidae; genus Hyla; species Hyla sarda. The sequence continues at coordinate 261,076 of NW_026607602.1, forward strand.
GCATACTGAAGAGTTCAGGGGTCATCAGGTCCTGATCCAGAGGATCCTGCTGGCCATTGTGTGGGCCTCCTGTTTTTCCACAGCTGTTATGCATGTATTGTCCCCCGAAGAATATCCCAGGATACACTTTGTCAGCACGATAATTTCCATTACATGTGAAGCCTTATACTACCTTGGGCAGTCCATCCAGATGTATAAATTACCAGGAGCAAAAAAAGTCATCCACCATAGTAGATGCACCTGCTGTGGCCTGACTTTTGTCTGTGTAGTTTTCTATTTTGGATATGAAACATTAAAGGAATTATTCCATAATGATGAAGACTGGGACGAGATCCGTGAAATCCCCATCATAATCATCGAGTGGGTGATGCTTCTACTGATCCTGATAAACATCGTGACCTATTATTCCACCATGCAGAGGTTATTGTTGACCGTCTCCAGAAACAGCTGCACACTCTCTCTTAGAGTAAAAATTGATGACTTCGGGGTGTAGACCACCACGGGGGCCATCAAGTGGACTTCTGGGAGAGATACTGCACAGGACACGGAAAACATCTAAAGAAGAATAACTGGGGGACTACATATGGTGCCAGTAATCATGACACAATAATATGAGCTGGTGATATTACCTATACAAAAAAAAAATAAAAAAAAATTATAAAAAAATATTGGTGTGTGAAGTGTAATACCTAGTTAGAAAAACAGAATCAAATTCATCATTATAACCCCCCTCTGCATTACCCTGTTTATTATTTTTCAAGCAAGCACTTTGTTCTAATTCGTCCACTCTCTGGCGTGCTCCTTGTATAAGGGGTTTGGGATACCCTTTTTGCTTAAAACGATCCTCCAGGTTCTCTAGTTGTTGTAGGTATTTTTGTGTGGAAGAACAATTCCTTCGGATTCTTTTCATTTGACCGAATGGAATGTTCTTCTTCCATTATTTAAGATGGCAACTGTTAAAGTCGAGGTATCTGTTTGCATTCACCTCCTTAAAATAGTTGGCAGTATGCGAACAGCCATCCTGAATATAGATATTTAAATCCAGGAACTCACATTTTTTGGGGGACTGATGCAGCGCTGCCTTTGGCAATTTCTGGCTCTGCTATAGCGCTTTTTTTGAGGGGGCGTGTCGGCTGCCCCTTCATCTGGCGGTCAACCTGCGCCGCCGGGACGCAGCGCCGCCGGGACCGCCTGGAGGACGTCGCTCGCAACGGGACCACTCGGGACACCGCATGGTCGGGTAAGTGATGCCGGGGGATGGGTAAGGGACACTTAGCAGAGCGGTGTGTGTCCCGATCCCCGTGATCGGGACTTACACACCGCGCTGCTAAATATTCTGATAGCGAAACGCTGCTATTAGCTAGTCAGAGTTGACCAGCTGATAGCAGCGATCGCTGGGGGGGGGGGTGGGGGATGAAACCCCCCGTGGTCGCATGGTAAGATGGCTGGCTATCAGTGATAGCCACCATCTTACCGGGCGCTGCGGGATGCCGCGAGTAGCGGCAAAAATGTTCATGACGTACCTGTATGTCATGGGTCGGGAACACCTTGCCACCCATGACGTACAGGTATGTCATAGGTCGGGAAGGGGTTAATGGTATAGAGAACTGTGTCTAGTGCATTAACTCTGATTTTTTGCCCATTGAAACCAGTAGGCCCATTGTGGTCTATGGGGAAAGCTGCTGAGTTGCCCATAGCAACCAATCAGATCGCTTCTTTCATTTTTGAAAAAGTCTCTGAAAAATGAAGGAAGTAATCTGATTGGTTGCTATGGGCAACTCAGAAACTTTTCCAGGAAAATATGCTGAGTTGCCCATAGCAACCAATCAGATCGCTTCTTTCATTTTGCAAAGGCATTGTGAAAAATGAAAGAAGCAATCTGGTTGCTATGGGCAACTGCACAACTCTTCCTCTACACTGGTCTTAATGAATCTCCCCCATAGAGGGAGATTTATCAAAACCTGCCCAGAGGAAAAGTTTCTGAGTTGCCCATAGCAACCAATCAGATCGCTTCTTTCATTTTTGAAAAAGCCTCTGAAAAATGAAGGATATTTTTGAGATTTTGGAAGCTGGGATACTCACTACACCCATGCATATCTAGATAATTAAGTATGGGGGGAACTTAAATTTATTTTTTAAATCACATGGAGTTTTGACTTTACTTCATTATGGTCGAATAAAGCACTTAAAGAGTTCCTTAAAATTAAAGATTCACTCTTTTGGATGAAAAGGGGCTTATTTATGTAAATCAATTATACGCTTTAGGTCAAATAAAGTCGTTTGAAGAGATAGCCCATAAGTGTGTGGGGGGAAGACAATCACAAACATTGTTTTTTACAAATAAGTAACACAGATCATAAACCAATAAAAGGAGAGATTGGAGATTTCAGGGATTCTATATATAAGAAAAGTTTAATTAGACTATTTCCTTATGCAAAGTTGCTGTCTGGGCATGCTGGGAGTTGTGGTTCTGCAGCGGTTGGGGGTTCACAGCTTGAAGACCACTGCTATAGAGGGTGCAAATGTATCTGAGCCCTGGAACTCAAATAATGTGAAATATGAGATGATCAAAATGGAGCCCCTGCACTAATTACTTGGGTTCTGAGGTCTGTAAGGTCCATAGTAAAAACATCAGGTTCTGTCTATAGCAGATACTAAATCATGGCAGCTCAAAGAAACAAGCAGTCATTCTGACATGTCACATGTGATGTCATAGACAGCTGGAGGCCTGACATCCCACTGACAGCCGCCCGAGCCTTCAGTCTGTTCCAGTGCGATTAGTGAGAATAGTGAGATTAGCGTCTTCTTTTTCTACTTGTCTGAAATGGAGCTAAAAGGACTGGGGTTCGTCCCCCTCCTGTTGGCGTTTTGGTGTGCGGCCTGGCTTGCCACCAGCTACATCATGACGGTCGTCCTCGGCCATGCAGCCTCGCCACTGATGAGCATCAGGTAAGATAAACAAGCAAATGATTCTTATTTCATGGGTTGGGAGTGAGGAAATATCCATAATAACATTGGTTTCTTTTCCTTCACAGTGACGTGGGAAATGTCTTTCCCGAAAGCATATTATTCAGAATTGGATTTATAGGGACGTCCATTGGCACTTTGGTACTAACCTTTCTTATTTATAAGTATATGGTTATGCATACTGAAGAGTTCAGGGGTCATCAGGTCCTGATCCAGAGGATCCTGCTGGCCATTGTGTGGGCCTCCTGTTTTTCCACAGCTGTTATGCATGTATTGTCCCCCGAAGAATATCCCAGGATACACTTTGTCAGCACGATAATTTCCATTACATGTGAAGCCTTATACTACCTTGGGCAGTCCATCCAGATGTATAAATTACCAGGAGCAAAAAAAGTCATCCACCATAGTAGATGCACCTGCTGTGGCCTGACTTTTGTCTGTGTAGTTTTCTATTTTGGATATGAAACATTAAAGGAATTATTCCATAATGATGAAGACTGGGACGAGATCCGTGAAATCCCCATCATAATCATCGAGTGGGTGATGCTTCTACTGATCCTGATAAACATCGTGACCTATTATTCCACCATGCAGAGGTTATTGTTGACCGTCTCCAGAAACAGCTGCACACTCTCTCTTAGAGTAAAAATTGATGACTTCGGGGTGTAGACCACCACGGGGGCCATCAAGTGGACTTCTGGGAGAGATACTGCACAGGACACGGAAAACATCTAAAGAAGAATAACTGGGGGACTACATATGGTGCCAGTAATCATGACACAATAATATGAGCTGGTGATATTACCTATACAAAAAAAAAAAAAATTATAAAAAAATATTGGTGTGTGAAGTGTAATACCTAGTTAGAAAAACAGAATCAAATTCATCATTATAACCCCCCTCTGCATTACCCTGTTTATTATTTTTCAAGCAAGCACTTTGTTCTAATTCGTCCACTCTCTGGCGTGCTCCTTGTATAAGGGGTTTGGGATACCCTTTTTGTTTAAAACGATCCTCCAGGTTCTCTAGTTGTTGTAGGTATTTTTGTGTGGAAGAACAATTCCTTCGGATTCTTTTCATTTGACCGAATGGAATGTTCTTCTTCCATTATTTAAGATGGCAACTGTTAAAGTCGAGGTATCTGTTTGCATTCACCTCCTTAAAATAGTTGGCAGTATGCGAACAGCCATCCTGAATATAGATATTTAAATCCAGGAACTCACATTTTTTGGGGGACTGATGCAGCGCTGCCTTTGGCAATTTCTGGCTCTGCTATAGCGCTTTTTTTGAGGGGGCGTGTCGGCTGCCCCTTCATCTGGCGGTCAACCTGCGCCGCCGGGACGCAGCGCCGCCGGGACCGCCTGGAGGACGTCGCTCGCAACGGGACCACTCGGGACACCGCATGGTCGGGTAAGTGATGCCGGGGGATGGGTAAGGGACACTTAGCAGAGCGGTGTGTGTCCCGATCCCCGTGATCGGGACTTACACACCGCGCTGCTAAATATTCTGATAGCGAAACGCTGCTATTAGCTAGTCAGAGTTGACCAGCTGATAGCAGCGATCGCTGGGGGGGGGGGGTGGGGGATGAAACCCCCCGTGGTCGCATGGTAAGATGGCTGGCTATCAGTGATAGCCACCATCTTACCGGGCGCTGCGGGATGCCGCGAGTAGCGGCAAAAATGTTCATGACGTACCTGTATGTCATGGGTCGGGAACACCTTGCCACCCATGACGTACAGGTATGTCATAGGTCGGGAAGGGGTTAATGGTATAGAGAACTGTGTCTAGTGCATTAACTCTGATTTTTTGCCCATTGAAACCAGTAGGCCCATTGTGGTCTATGGGGAAAGCTGCTGAGTTGCCCATAGCAACCAATCAGATCGCTTCTTTCATTTTTGAAAAAGTCTCTGAAAAATGAAGGAAGTAATCTGATTGGTTGCTATGGGCAACTCAGAAACTTTTCCAGGAAAATATGCTGAGTTGCCCATAGCAACCAATCAGATCGCTTCTTTCATTTTGCAAAGGCATTGTGAAAAATGAAAGAAGCAATCTGGTTGCTATGGGCAACTGCACAACTCTTCCTCTACACTGGTCTTAATGAATCTCCCCCATAGAGGGAGATTTATCAAAACCTGCCCAGAGGAAAAGTTTCTGAGTTGCCCATAGCAACCAATCAGATCGCTTCTTTCATTTTTGAAAAAGCCTCTGAAAAATGAAGGATATTTTTGAGATTTTGGAAGCTGGGATACTCACTACACCCATGCATATCTAGATAATTAAGTATGGGGGGAACTTAAATTTATTTTTTAAATCACATGGAGTTTTGACTTTACTTCATTATGGTCGAATAAAGCACTTAAAGAGTTCCTTAAAATTAAAGATTCACTCTTTTGGATGAAAAGGGGCTTATTTATGTAAATCAATTATACGCTTTAGGTCAAATAAAGTCGTTTGAAGAGATAGCCCATAAGTGTGTGGGGGGAAGACAATCACAAACATTGTTTTTTACAAATAAGTAACACAGATCATAAAGCAATAAAAGGAGAGATTGGAGATTTCAGGGATTCTATATATAAGAAAAGTTTAATTAGACTATTTCCTTATGCAAAGTTGCTGTCTGGGCATGCTGGGAGTTGTGGTTCTGCAGCGGTTGGGGGTTCACAGCTTGAAGACCACTGCTATAGAGGGTGCAAATGTATCTGAGCCCTGGAACTCAAATAATGTGAAATATGAGATGATCAAAATGGAGCCCCTGCACTAATTACTTGGGTTCTGAGGTCTGTAAGGTCCATAGTAAAAACATCAGGTTCTGTCTATAGCAGATACTAAATCATGGCAGCTCAAAGAAACAAGCAGTCATTCTGACATGTCACATGTGATGTCATAGACAGCTGGAGGCCTGACATCCCACTGACAGCCGCCCGAGCCTTCAGTCTGTTCCAGTGCGATTAGTGAGAATAGTGAGATTAGCGTCTTCTTTTTCTACTTGTCTGAAATGGAGCTAAAAGGACTGGGGTTCGTCCCCCTCCTGTTGGCGTTTTGGTGTGCGGCCTGGCTTGCCACCAGCTACATCATGACGGTCGTCCTCGGCCATGCAGCCTCGCCACTGATGAGCATCAGGTAAGATAAACAAGCAAATGATTCTTATTTCATGGGTTGGGAGTGAGGAAATATCCATAATAACATTGGTTTCTTTTCCTTCACAGTGACGTGGGAAATGTCTTTCCCGAAAGCATATTATTCAGAATTGGATTTATAGGGACGTCCATTGGCACTTTGGTACTAACCTTTCTTATTTATAAGTATATGGTTATGCATACTGAAGAGTTCAGGGGTCATCAGGTCCTGATCCAGAGGATCCTGCTGGCCATTGTGTGGGCCTCCTGTTTTTCCACAGCTGTTATGCATGTATTGTCCCCCGAAGAATATCCCAGGATACACTTTGTCAGCACGATAATTTCCATTACATGTGAAGCCTTATACTACCTTGGGCAGTCCATCCAGATGTATAAATTACCAGGAGCAAAAAAAGTCATCCACCATAGTAGATGCACCTGCTGTGGCCTGACTTTTGTCTGTGTAGTTTTCTATTTTGGATATGAAACATTAAAGGAATTATTCCATAATGATGAAGACTGGGACGAGATCCGTGAAATCCCCATCATAATCATCGAGTGGGTGATGCTTCTACTGATCCTGATAAACATCGTGACCTATTATTCCACCATGCAGAGGTTATTGTTGACCGTCTCCAGAAACAGCTGCACACTCTCTCTTAGAGTAAAAATTGATGACTTCGGGGTGTAGACCACCACGGGGGCCATCAAGTGGACTTCTGGGAGAGATACTGCACAGGACACGGAAAACATCTAAAGAAGAATAACTGGGGGACTACATATGGTGCCAGTAATCATGACACAATAATATGAGCTGGTGATATTACCTATACAAAAAAAAAATAAAAAAAAATTATAAAAAAATATTGGTGTGTGAAGTGTAATACCTAGTTAGAAAAACAGAATCAAATTCATCATTATAACCCCCCTCTGCATTACCCTGTTTATTATTTTTCAAGCAAGCACTTTGTTCTAATTCGTCCACTCTCTGGCGTGCTCCTTGTATAAGGGGTTTGGGATACCCTTTTTGTTTAAAACGATCCTCCAGGTTCTCTAGTTGTAGGTATTTTTGTGTGGAAGAACAATTCCTTCGGATTCTTTTCATTTGACCGAATGGAATGTTCTTCTTCCATTATTTAAGATGGCAACTGTTAAAGTCGAGGTATCTGTTTGCATTCACCTCCTTAAAATAGTTGGCAGTATGCGAACAGCCATCCTGAATATAGATATTTAAATCCAGGAACTCACATTTTTTGGGGGACTGATGCAGCGCTGCCTTTGGCAATTTCTGGCTCTGCTATAGCGCTTTTTTTGAGGGGGCGTGTCGGCTGCCCCTTCATCTGGCGGTCAACCTGCGCCGCCGGGACGCAGCGCCGCCGGGACCGCCTGGAGGACGTCGCTCGCAACGGGACCACTCGGGACACAGCATGGTCGGGTAAGTGATGCCGGGGGATGGGTAAGGGACACTTAGCAGAGCGGTGTGTGTCCCGATCCCCGTGATCGGGACTTACACACCGCGCTGCTAAATATTCTGATAGCGAAACGCTGCTATTAGCTAGTCAGAGTTGACCAGCTGATAGCAGCGATCGCTGAGGGGGGGGGGTGGGGGATGAAACCCCCCGTGGTCGCATGGTAAGATGGCTGGCTATCAGTGATAGCCACCATCTTACCGGGCGCTGCGGGATGCCGCGAGTAGCGGCAAAAATGTTCATGACGTACCTGTATGTCATGGGTCGGGAACACCTTGCCACCCATGACGTACAGGTATGTCATAGGTCGGGAAGGGGTTAATGGTATAGAGAACTGTGTCTAGTGCATTAACTCTGATTTTTTGCCCATTGAAACCAGTAGGCCCATTGTGGTCTATGGGGAAAGCTGCTGAGTTGCCCATAGCAACCAATCAGATCGCTTCTTTCATTTTTGAAAAAGTCTCTGAAAAATGAAGGAAGTAATCTGATTGGTTGCTATGGGCAACTCAGAAACTTTTCCAGGAAAATATGCTGAGTTGCCCATAGCAACCAATCAGATCGCTTCTTTCATTTTGCAAAGGCATTGTGAAAAATGAAAGAAGCAATCTGGTTGCTATGGGCAACTGCACAACTCTTCCTCTACACTGGTCTTAATGAATCTCCCCCATAGAGGGAGATTTATCAAAACCTGCCCAGAGGAAAAGTTTCTGAGTTGCCCATAGCAACCAATCAGATCGCTTCTTTCATTTTTGAAAAAGCCTCTGAAAAATGAAGGATATTTTTGAGATTTTGGAAGCTGGGATACTCACTACACCCATGCATATCTAGATAATTAAGTATGGGGGGAACTTAAATTTATTTTTTAAATCACATGGAGTTTTGACTTTACTTCATTATGGTCGAATAAAGCACTTAAAGAGTTCCTTAAAATTAAAGATTCACTCTTTTGGATGAAAAGGGGCTTATTTATGTAAATCAATTATACGCTTTAGGTCAAATAAAGTCGTTTGAAGAGATAGCCCATAAGTGTGTGGGGGGAAGACAATCACAAACATTGTTTTTTACAAATAAGTAACACAGATCATAAAGCAATAAAAGGAGAGATTGGAGATTTCAGGGATTCTATATATAAGAAAAGTTTAATTAGACTATTTCCTTATGCAAAGTTGCTGTCTGGGCATGCTGGGAGTTGTGGTTCTGCAGCGGTTGGGGGTTCACAGCTTGAAGACCACTGCTATAGAGGGTGCAAATGTATCTGAGCCTGGAACTCAAATAATGTGAAATATGAGATGATCAAAATGGAGCCCCTGCACTAATTACTTGGGTTCTGAGGTCTGTAAGGTCCATAGTAAAAACATCAGGTTCTGTCTATAGCAGATACTAAATCATGGCAGCTCAAAGAAACAAGCAGTCATTCTGACATGTCACATGTGATGTCATAGACAGCTGGAGGCCTGACATCCCACTGACAGCCGCCCGAGCCTTCAGTCTGTTCCAGTGCGATTAGTGAGAATAGTGAGATTAGCGTCTTCTTTTTCTACTTGTCTGAAATGGAGCTAAAAGGACTGGGGTTCGTCCCCCTCCTGTTGGCGTTTTGGTGTGCGGCCTGGCTTGCCACCAGCTACATCATGACGGTCGTCCTCGGCCATGCAGCCTCGCCACTGATGAGCATCAGGTAAGATAAACAAGCAAATGATTCTTATTTCATGGGTTGGGAGTGAGGAAATATCCATAATAACATTGGTTTCTTTTCCTTCACAGTGACGTGGGAAATGTCTTTCCCGAAAGCATATTATTCAGAATTGGATTTATAGGGACGTCCATTGGCACTTTGGTACTAACCTTTCTTATTTATAAGTATATGGTTATGCATACTGAAGAGTTCAGGGGTCATCAGGTCCTGATCCAGAGGATCCTGCTGGCCATTGTGTGGGCCTCCTGTTTTTCCACAGCTGTTATGCATGTATTGTCCCCCGAAGAATATCCCAGGATACACTTTGTCAGCACGATAATTTCCATTACATGTGAAGCCTTATACTACCTTGGGCAGTCCATCCAGATGTATAAATTACCAGGAGCAAAAAAAGTCATCCACCATAGTAGATGCACCTGCTGTGGCCTGACTTTTGTCTGTGTAGTTTTCTATTTTGGATATGAAACATTAAAGGAATTATTCCATAATGATGAAGACTGGGACGAGATCCGTGAAATCCCCATCATAATCATCGAGTGGGTGATGCTTCTACTGATCCTGATAAACATCGTGACCTATTATTCCACCATGCAGAGGTTATTGTTGACCGTCTCCAGAAACAGCTGCACACTCTCTCTTAGAGTAAAAATTGATGACTTCGGGGTGTAGACCACCACGGGGGCCATCAAGTGGACTTCTGGGAGAGATACTGCACAGGACACGGAAAACATCTAAAGAAGAATAACTGGGGGACTACATATGGTGCCAGTAATCATGACACAATAATATGAGCTGGTGATATTACCTATACAAAAAAAAAATAAAAAAAAATTATAAAAAAATATTGGTGTGTGAAGTGTAATACCTAGTTAGAAAAACAGAATCAAATTCATCATTATAACCCCCCTCTGCATTACCCTGTTTATTATTTTTCAAGCAAGCACTTTGTTCTAATTCGTCCACTCTCTGGCGTGCTCCTTGTATAAGGGGTTTGGGATACCCTTTTTGTTTAAAACGATCCTCCAGGTTCTCTAGTTGTTGTAGGTATTTTTGTGTGGAAGAACAATTCCTTCGGATTCTTTTCATTTGACCGAATGGAATGTTCTTCTTCCATTATTTAAGATGGCAACTGTTAAAGTCGAGGTATCTGTTTGCATTCACCTCCTTAAAATAGTTGGCAGTATGCGAACAGCCATCCTGAATATAGATATTTAAATCCAGGAACTCACATTTTTTGGGGGACTGATGCAGCGCTGCCTTTGGCAATTTCTGGCTCTGCTATAGCGCTTTTTTTGAGGGGGCGTGTCGGCTGCCCCTTCATCTGGCGGTCAACCTGCGCCGCCGGGACGCAGCGCCGCCGGGACCGCCTGGAGGACGTCGCTCGCAACGGGACCACTCGGGACACCGCATGGTCGGGTAAGTGATGCCGGGGGATGGGTAAGGGACACTTAGCAGAGCGGTGTGTGTCCCGATCCCCGTGATCGGGACTTACACACCGCGCTGCTAAATATTCTGATAGCGAAACGCTGCTATTAGCTAGTCAGAGTTGACCAGCTGATAGCAGCGATCGCTGGGGGGGGGGGTGGGGGATGAAACCCCCCGTGGTCGCATGGTAAGATGGCTGGCTATCAGTGATAGCCACCATCTTACCGGGCGCTGCGGGATGCCGGGAGTAGCGGCAAAAATGTTCATGACGTACCTGTATGTCATGGGTCGGGAACACCTTGCCACCCATGACGTACAGGTATGTCATAGGTCGGGAAGGGGTTAATGGTATAGAGAACTGTGTCTAGTGCATTAACTCTGATTTTTTGCCCATTGAAACCAGTAGGCCCATTGTGGTCTATGGGGAAAGCTGCTGAGTTGCCCATAGCAACCAATCAGATCGCTTCTTTCATTTTTGAAAAAGTCTCTGAAAAATGAAGGAAGTAATCTGATTGGTTGCTATGGGCAACTCAGAAACTTTTCCAGGAAAATATGCTGAGTTGCCCATAGCAACCAATCAGATCGCTTCTTTCATTTTGCAAAGGCATTGTGAAAAATGAAAGAAGCAATCTGGTTGCTATGGGCAACTGCACAACTCTTCCTCTACACTGGTCTTAATGAATCTCCCCCATAGAGGGAGATTTATCAAAACCTGCCCAGAGGAAAAGTTTCTGAGTTGCCCATAGCAACCAATCAGATCGCTTCTTTCATTTTTGAAAAAGCCTCTGAAAAATGAAGGATATTTTTGAGATTTTGGAAGCTGGGATACTCACTACACCCATGCATATCTAGATAATTAAGTATGGGGGGAACTTAAATTTATTTTTTAAATCACATGGAGTTTTGACTTTACTTCATTATGGTCGAATAAAGCACTTAAAGAGTTCCTTAAAATTAAAGATTCACTCTTTTGGATGAAAAGGGGCTTATTTATGTAAATCAATTATACGCTTTAGGTCAAATAAAGTCGTTTGAAGAGATAGCCCATAAGTGTGTGGGGGGAAGACAATCACAAACATTGTTTTTTACAAATAAGTAACACAGATCATAAAGCAATAAAAGGAGAGATTGGAGATTTCAGGGATTCTATATATAAGAAAAGTTTAATTAGACTATTTCCTTATGCAAAGTTGCTGTCTGGGCATGCTGGGAGTTGTGGTTCTGCAGCGGTTGGGGGTTCACAGCTTGAAGACCACTGCTATAGAGGGTGCAAATGTATCTGAGCCCTGGAACTCAAATAATGTGAAATATGAGATGATCAAAATGGAGCCCCTGCACTAATTACTTGGGTTCTGAGGTCTGTAAGGTCCATAGTAAAAACATCAGGTTCTGTCTATAGCAGATACTAAATCATGGCAGCTCAAAGAAACAAGCAGTCATTCTGACATGTCACATGTGATGTCATAGACAGCTGGAGGCCTGACATCCCACTGACAGCCGCCCGAGCCTTCAGTCTGTTCCAGTGCGATTAGTGAGAATAGTGAGATTAGCGTCTTCTTTTTCTACTTGTCTGAAATGGAGCTAAAAGGACTGGGGTTCGTCCCCCTCCTGTTGGCGTTTTGGTGTGCGGCCTGGCTTGCCACCAGCTACATCATGACGGTCGTCCTCGGCCATGCAGCCTCGCCACTGATGAGCATCAGGTAAGATAAACAAGCAAATGATTCTTATTTCATGGGTTGGGAGTGAGGAAATATCCATAATAACATTGGTTTCTTTTCCTTCACAGTGACGTGGGAAATGTCTTTCCCGAAAGCATATTATTCAGAATTGGATTTATAGGGACGTCCATTGGCACTTTGGTACTAACCTTTCTTATTTATAAGTATATGGTTATGCATACTGAAGAGTTCAGGGGTCATCAGGTCCTGATCCAGAGGATCCTGCTGGCCATTGTGTGGGCCTCCTGTTTTTCCACAGCTGTTATGCATGTATTGTCCCCCGAAGAATATCCCAGGATACACTTTGTCAGCACGATAATTTCCATTACATGTGAAGCCTTATACTACCTTGGGCAGTCCATCCAGATGTATAAATTACCAGGAGCAAAAAAAGTCATCCACCATAGTAGATGCACCTGCTGTGGCCTGACTTTTGTCTGTGTAGTTTTCTATTTTGGATATGAAACATTAAAGGAATTATTCCATAATGATGAAGACTGGGACGAGATCCGTGAAATCCCCATCATAATCATCGAGTGGGTGATGCTTCTACTGATCCTGATAAACATCGTGACCTATTATTCCACCATGCAGAGGTTATTGTTGACCGTCTCCAGAAACAGCTGCACACTCTCTCTTAGAGTAAAAATTGATGACTTCGGGGTGTAGACCACCACGGGGGCCATCAAGTGGACTTCTGGGAGAGATACTGCACAGGACACGGAAAACATCTAAAGAAGAATAACTGGGGGACTACATATGGTGCCAGTAATCATGACACAATAATATGAGCTGGTGATATTACCTATACAAAAAAAAAAAAAAAAAAAATAATAAAAAAATATTGGTGTGTGAAGTGTAATACCTAGTTAGAAAAACAGAATCAAATTCATCATTATAACCCCCCTCTGCATTACCCTGTTTATTATTTTTCAAGCAAGCACTTTGTTCTAATTCGTCCACTCTCTGGCGTGCTCCTTGTATAAGGGGTTTGGGATACCCTTTTTGTTTAAAACGATCCTCCAGGTTCTCTAGTTGTTGTAGGTATTTTTGTGTGGAAGAACAATTCCTTCGGATTCTTTTCATTTGACCGAATGGAATGTTCTTCTTCCATTATTTAAGATGGCAACTGTTAAAGTCGAGGTATCTGTTTGCATTCACCTCCTTAAAATAGTTGGCAGTATGCGAACAGCCATCCTGAATATAGATATTTAAATCCAGGAACTCACATTTTTTGGGGGACTGATGCAGCGCTGCCTTTGGCAATTTCTGGCTCTGCTATAGCGCTTTTTTTGAGGGGGCGTGTCGGCTGCCCCTTCATCTGGCGGTCAACCTGCGCCGCCGGGACGCAGCGCCGCCGGGACCGCCTGGAGGACGTCGCTCGCAACGGGACCACTCGGGACACCGCATGGTCGGGTAAGTGATGCCGGGGGATGGGTAAGGGACACTTAGCAGAGCGGTGTGTGTCCCGATCCCCGTGATCGGGACTTACACACCGCGCTGCTAAATATTCTGATAGCGAAACGCTGCTATTAGCTAGTCAGAGTTGACCAGCTGATAGCAGCGATCGCTGGGGGGGGGGTGGGGGATGAAACCCCCCGTGGTCGCATGGTAAGATGGCTGGCTATCAGTGATAGCCACCATCTTACCGGGCGCTGCGGGATGCCGCGAGTAGCGGCAAAAATGTTCATGACGTACCTGTATGTCATGGGTCGGGAACACCTTGCCACCCATGACGTACAGGTATGTCATAGGTCGGGAAGGGGTTAATGGTATAGAGAACTGTGTCTAGTGCATTAACTCTGATTTTTTGCCCATTGAAACCAGTAGGCCCATTGTGGTCTATGGGGAAAGCTGCTGAGTTGCCCATAGCAACCAATCAGATCGCTTCTTTCATTTTTGAAAAAGTCTCTGAAAAATGAAGGAAGTAATCTGATTGGTTGCTATGGGCAACTCAGAAACTTTTCCAGGAAAATATGCTGAGTTGCCCATAGCAACCAATCAGATCGCTTCTTTCATTTTGCAAAGGCATTGTGAAAAATGAAAGAAGCAATCTGGTTGCTATGGGCAACTGCACAACTCTTCCTCTACACTGGTCTTAATGAATCTCCCCCATAGAGGGAGATTTATCAAAACCTGCCCAGAGGAAAAGTTTCTGAGTTGCCCATAGCAACCAATCAGATCGCTTCTTTCATTTTTGAAAAAGCCTCTGAAAAATGAAGGATATTTTTGAGATTTTGGAAGCTGGGATACTCACTACACCCATGCATATCTAGATAATTAAGTATGGGGGGAACTTAAATTTATTTTTTAAATCACATGGAGTTTTGACTTTACTTCATTATGGTCGAATAAAGCACTTAAAGAGTTCCTTAAAATTAAAGATTCACTCTTTTGGATGAAAAGGGGCTTATTTATGTAAATCAATTATACGCTTTAGGTCAAATAAAGTCGTTTGAAGAGATAGCCCATAAGTGTGTGGGGGGAAGACAATCACAAACATTGTTTTTTACAAATAAGTAACACAGATCATAAAGCAATAAAAGGAGAGATTGGAGATTTCAGGGATTCTATATATAAGAAAAGTTTAATTAGACTATTTCCTTATGCAAAGTTGCTGTCTGGGCATGCTGGGAGTTGTGGTTCTGCAGCGGTTGGGGGTTCACAGCTTGAAGACCACTGCTATAGAGGGTGCAAATGTATCTGAGCCCTGGAACTCAAATAATGTGAAATATGAGATGATCAAAATGGAGCCCCTGCACTAATTACTTGGGTTCTGAGGTCTGTAAGGTCCATAGTAAAAACATCAGGTTCTGTCTATAGCAGATACTAAATCATGGCAGCTCAAAGAAACAAGCAGTCATTCTGACATGTCACATGTGATGTCATAGACAGCTGGAGGCCTGACATCCCACTGACAGCCGCCCGAGCCTTCAGTCTGTTCCAGTGCGATTAGTGAGAATAGTGAGATTAGCGTCTTCTTTTTCTACTTGTCTGAAATGGAGCTAAAAGGACTGGGGTTCGTCCCCCTCCTGTTGGCGTTTTGGTGTGCGGCCTGGCTTGCCACCAGCTACATCATGACGGTCGTCCTCGGCCATGCAGCCTCGCCACTGATGAGCATCAGGTAAGATAAACAAGCAAATGATTCTTATTTCATGGGTTGGGAGTGAGGAAATATCCATAATAACATTGGTTTCTTTTCCTTCACAGTGACGTGGGAAATGTCTTTCCCGAAAGCATATTATTCAGAATTGGATTTATAGGGACGTCCATTGGCACTTTGGTACTAACCTTTCTTATTTATAAGTATATGGTTATGCATACTGAAGAGTTCAGGGGTCATCAGGTCCTGATCCAGAGGATCCTGCTGGCCATTGTGTGGGCCTCCTGTTTTTCCACAGCTGTTATGCATGTATTGTCCCCCGAAGAATATCCCAGGATACACTTTGTCAGCACGATAATTTCCATTACATGTGAAGCCTTATACTACCTTGGGCAGTCCATCCAGATGTATAAATTACCAGGAGCAAAAAAAGTCATCCACCATAGTAGATGCACCTGCTGTGGCCTGACTTTTGTCTGTGTAGTTTTCTATTTTGGATATGAAACATTAAAGGAATTATTCCATAATGATGAAGACTGGGACGAGATCCGTGAAATCCCCATCATAATCATCGAGTGGGTGATGCTTCTACTGATCCTGATAAACATCGTGACCTATTATTCCACCATGCAGAGGTTATTGTTGACCGTCTCCAGAAACAGCTGCACACTCTCTCTTAGAGTAAAAATTGATGACTTCGGGGTGTAGACCACCACGGGGGCCATCAAGTGGACTTCTGGGAGAGATACTGCACAGGACACGGAAAACATCTAAAGAAGAATAACTGGGGGACTACATATGGTGCCAGTAATCATGACACAATAATATGAGCTGGTGATATTACCTATACAAAAAAAAATTATAAAAAAATATTGGTGTGTGAAGTGTAATACCTAGTTAGAAAAACAGAATCAAATTCATCATTATAACCCCCCTCTGCATTACCCTGTTTATTATTTTTCAAGCAAGCACTTTGTTCTAATTCGTCCACTCTCTGGCGTGCTCCTTGTATAAGGGGTTTGGGATACCCTTTTTGTTTAAAACGATCCTCCAGGTTCTCTAGTTGTTGTAGGTATTTTTGTGTGGAAGAACAATTCCTTCGGATTCTTTTCATTTGACCGAATGGAATGTTCTTCTTCCATTATTTAAGATGGCAACTGTTAAAGTCGAGGTATCTGTTTGCATTCACCTCCTTAAAATAGTTGGCAGTATGCGAACAGCCATCCTGAATATAGATATTTAAATCCAGGAACTCACATTTTTTGGGGGACTGATGCAGCGCTGCCTTTGGCAATTTCTGGCTCTGCTATAGCGCTTTTTTTGAGGGGGCGTGTCGGCTGCCCCTTCATCTGGCGGTCAACCTGCGCCGCCGGGACGCAGCGCCGCCGGGACCGCCTGGAGGACGTCGCTCGCAACGGGACCACTCGGGACACCGCATGGTCGGGTAAGTGATGCCGGGGGATGGGTAAGGGACACTTAGCAGAGCGGTGTGTGTCCCGATCCCCGTGATCGGGACTTACACACCGCGCTGCTAAATATTCTGATAGCGAAACGCTGCTATTAGCTAGTCAGAGTTGACCAGCTGATAGCAGCGATCGCTGGGGGGGGGGGTGGGGGATGAAACCCCCCGTGGTCGCATGGTAAGATGGCTGGCTATCAGTGATAGCCACCATCTTACCGGGCGCTGCGGGATGCCGGGAGTAGCGGCAAAAATGTTCATGACGTACCTGTATGTCATGGGTCGGGAACACCTTGCCACCCATGACGTACAGGTATGTCATAGGTCGGGAAGGGGTTAATGGTATAGAGAACTGTGTCTAGTGCATTAACTCAGATTTTTTGCCCATTGAAACCAGTAGGCCCATTGTGGTCTATGGGGAAAGCTGCTGAGTTGCCCATAGCAACCAATCAGATCGCTTCTTTCATTTTTGAAAAAGTCTCTGAAAAATGAAGGAAGTAATCTGATTGGTTGCTATGGGCAACTCAGAAACTTTTCCAGGAAAATATGCTGAGTTGCCCATAGCAACCAATCAGATCGCTTCTTTCATTTTGCAAAGGCATTGTGAAAAATGAAAGAAGCAATCTGGTTGCTATGGGCAACTGCACAACTCTTCCTCTACACTGGTCTTAATGAATCTCCCCCATAGAGGGAGATTTATCAAAACCTGCCCAGAGGAAAAGTTTCTGAGTTGCCCATAGCAACCAATCAGATCGCTTCTTTCATTTTTGAAAAAGCCTCTGAAAAATGAAGGATATTTTTGAGATTTTGGAAGCTGGGATACTCACTACACCCATGCATATCTAGATAATTAAGTATGGGGGGAACTTAAATTTATTTTTTAAATCACATGGAGTTTTGACTTTACTTCATTATGGTCGAATAAAGCACTTAAAGAGTTCCTTAAAATTAAAGATTCACTCTTTTGGATGAAAAGGGGCTTATTTATGTAAATCAATTATACGCTTTAGGTCAAATAAAGTCGTTTGAAGAGATAGCCCATAAGTGTGTGGGGGGAAGACAATCACAAACATTGTTTTTTACAAATAAGTAACACAGATCATAAAGCAATAAAAGGAGAGATTGGAGATTTCAGGGATTCTATATATAAGAAAAGTTTAATTAGACTATTTCCTTATGCAAAGTTGCTGTCTGGGCATGCTGGGAGTTGTGGTTCTGCAGCGGTTGGGGGTTCACAGCTTGAAGACCACTGCTATAGAGGGTGCAAATGTATCTGAGCCCTGGAACTCAAATAATGTGAAATATGAGATGATCAAAATGGAGCCCCTGCACTAATTACTTGGGTTCTGAGGTCTGTAAGGTCCATAGTAAAAACATCAGGTTCTGTCTATAGCAGATACTAAATCATGGCAGCTCAAAGAAACAAGCAGTCATTCTGACATGTCACATGTGATGTCATAGACAGCTGGAGGCCTGACATCCCACTGACAGCCGCCCGAGCCTTCAGTCTGTTCCAGTGCGATTAGTGAGAATAGTGAGATTAGCGTCTTCTTTTTCTACTTGTCTGAAATGGAGCTAAAAGGACTGGGGTTCGTCCCCCTCCTGTTGGCGTTTTGGTGTGCGGCCTGGCTTGCCACCAGCTACATCATGACGGTCGTCCTCGGCCATGCAGCCTCGCCACTGATGAGCATCAGGTAAGATAAACAAGCAAATGATTCTTATTTCATGGGTTGGGAGTGAGGAAATATCCATAATAACATTGGTTTCTTTTCCTTCACAGTGACGTGGGAAATGTCTTTCCCGAAAGCATATTATTCAGAATTGGATTTATAGGGACGTCCATTGGCACTTTGGTACTAACCTTTCTTATTTATAAGTATATGGTTATGCATACTGAAGAGTTCAGGGGTCATCAGGTCCTGATCCAGAGGATCCTGCTGGCCATTGTGTGGGCCTCCTGTTTTTCCACAGCTGTTATGCATGTATTGTCCCCCGAAGAATATCCCAGGATACACTTTGTCAGCACGATAATTTCCATTACATGTGAAGCCTTATACTACCTTGGGCAGTCCATCCAGATGTATAAATTACCAGGAGCAAAAAAAGTCATCCACCATAGTAGATGCACCTGCTGTGGCCTGACTTTTGTCTGTGTAGTTTTCTATTTTGGATATGAAACATTAAAGGAATTATTCCATAATGATGAAGACTGGGACGAGATCCGTGAAATCCCCATCATAATCATCGAGTGGGTGATGCTTCTACTGATCCTGATAAACATCGTGACCTATTATTCCACCATGCAGAGGTTATTGTTGACCGTCTCCAGAAACAGCTGCACACTCTCTCTTAGAGTAAAAATTGATGACTTCGGGGTGTAGACCACCACGGGGGCCATCAAGTGGACTTCTGGGAGAGATACTGCACAGGACACGGAAAACATCTAAAGAAGAATAACTGGGGGACTACATATGGTGCCAGTAATCATGACACAATAATATGAGCTGGTGATATTACCTATACAAAAAAAAAATAAAAAAAAATTATAAAAAAATATTGGTGTGTGAAGTGTAATACCTAGTTAGAAAAACAGAATCAAATTCATCATTATAACCCCCCTCTGCATTACCCTGTTTATTATTTTTCAAGCAAGCACTTTGTTCTAATTCGTCCACTCTCTGGCGTGCTCCTTGTATAAGGGGTTTGGGATACCCTTTTTGTTTAAAACGATCCTCCAGGTTCTCTAGTTGTTGTAGGTATTTTTGTGTGGAAGAACAATTCCTTCGGATTCTTTTCATTTGACCGAATGGAATGTTCTTCTTCCATTATTTAAGATGGCAACTGTTAAAGTCGAGGTATCTGTTTGCATTCACCTCCTTAAAATAGTTGACAGTATGCGAACAGCCATCCTGAATATAGATATTTAAATCCAGGAACTCACATTTTTTGGGGGACTGATGCAGCGCTGCCTTTGGCAATTTCTGGCTCTGCTATAGCGCTTTTTTTGAGGGGGCGTGTCGGCTGCCCCTTCATCTGGCGGTCAACCTGCGCCGCCGGGACGCAGCGCCGCCGGGACCGCCTGGAGGACGTCGCTCGCAACGGGACCACTCGGGACACCGCATGGTCGGGTAAGTGATGCCGGGGGATGGGTAAGGGACACTTAGCAGAGCGGTGTGTGTCCCGATCCCCGTGATCGGGACTTACACACCGCGCTGCTAAATATTCTGATAGCGAAACGCTGCTATTAGCTAGTCAGAGTTGACCAGCTGATAGCAGCGATCGCTGGGGGGGGGGGTGGGGGATGAAACCCCCCGTGGTCGCATGGTAAGATGGCTGGCTATCAGTGATAGCCACCATCTTACCGGGCGCTGCGGGATGCCGCGAGTAGCGGCAAAAATGTTCATGACGTACCTGTATGTCATGGGTCGGGAACACCTTGCCACCCATGACGTACAGGTATGTCATAGGTCGGGAAGGGGTTAATGGTATAGAGAACTGTGTCTAGTGCATTAACTCTGATTTTTTGCCCATTGAAACCAGTAGGCCCATTGTGGTCTATGGGGAAAGCTGCTGAGTTGCCCATAGCAACCAATCAGATCGCTTCTTTCATTTTTGAAAAAGTCTCTGAAAAATGAAGGAAGTAATCTGATTGGTTGCTATGGGCAACTCAGAAACTTTTCCAGGAAAATATGCTGAGTTGCCCATAGCAACCAATCAGATCGCTTCTTTCATTTTGCAAAGGCATTGTGAAAAATGAAAGAAGCAATCTGGTTGCTATGGGCAACTGCACAACTCTTCCTCTACACTGGTCTTAATGAATCTCCCCCATAGAGGGAGATTTATCAAAACCTGCCCAGAGGAAAAGTTTCTGAGTTGCCCATAGCAACCAATCAGATCGCTTCTTTCATTTTTGAAAAAGCCTCTGAAAAATGAAGGATATTTTTGAGATTTTGGAAGCTGGGATACTCACTACACCCATGCATATCTAGATAATTAAGTATGGGGGGAACTTAAATTTATTTTTTAAATCACATGGAGTTTTGACTTTACTTCATTATGGTCGAATAAAGCACTTAAAGAGTTCCTTAAAATTAAAGATTCACTCTTTTGGATGAAAAGGGGCTTATTTATGTAAATCAATTATACGCTTTAGGTCAAATAAAGTCGTTTGAAGAGATAGCCCATAAGTGTGTGGGGGGAAGACAATCACAAACATTGTTTTTTACAAATAAGTAACACAGATCATAAAGCAATAAAAGGAGAGATTGGAGATTTCAGGGATTCTATATATAAGAAAAGTTTAATTAGACTATTTCCTTATGCAAAGTTGCTGTCTGGGCATGCTGGGAGTTGTGGTTCTGCAGCGGTTGGGGGTTCACAGCTTGAAGACCACTGCTATAGAGGGTGCAAATGTATCTGAGCCCTGGAACTCAAATAATGTGAAATATGAGATGATCAAAATGGAGCCCCTGCACTAATTACTTGGGTTCTGAGGTCTGTAAGGTCCATAGTAAAAACATCAGGTTCTGTCTATAGCAGATACTAAATCATGGCAGCTCAAAGAAACAAGCAGTCATTCTGACATGTCACATGTGATGTCATAGACAGCTGGAGGCCTGACATCCCACTGACAGCCGCCCGAGCCTTCAGTCTGTTCCAGTGCGATTAGTGAGAATAGTGAGATTAGCGTCTTCTTTTTCTACTTGTCTGAAATGGAGCTAAAAGGACTGGGGTTCGTCCCCCTCCTGTTGGCGTTTTGGTGTGCGGCCTGGCTTGCCACCAGCTACATCATGACGGTCGTCCTCGGCCATGCAGCCTCGCCACTGATGAGCATCAGGTAAGATAAACAAGCAAATGATTCTTATTTCATGGGTTGGGAGTGAGGAAATATCCATAATAACATTGGTTTCTTTTCCTTCACAGTGACGTGGGAAATGTCTTTCCCGAAAGCATATTATTCAGAATTGGATTTATAGGGACGTCCATTGGCACTTTGGTACTAACCTTTCTTATTTATAAGTATATGGTTATGCATACTGAAGAGTTCAGGGGTCATCAGGTCCTGATCCAGAGGATCCTGCTGGCCATTGTGTGGGCCTCCTGTTTTTCCACAGCTGTTATGCATGTATTGTCCCCCGAAGAATATCCCAGGATACACTTTGTCAGCACGATAATTTCCATTACATGTGAAGCCTTATACTACCTTGGGCAGTCCATCCAGATGTATAAATTACCAGGAGCAAAAAAAGTCATCCACCATAGTAGATGCACCTGCTGTGGCCTGACTTTTGTCTGTGTAGTTTTCTATTTTGGATATGAAACATTAAAGGAATTATTCCATAATGATGAAGACTGGGACGAGATCCGTGAAATCCCCATCATAATCATCGAGTGGGTGATGCTTCTACTGATCCTGATAAACATCGTGACCTATTATTCCACCATGCAGAGGTTATTGTTGACCGTCTCCAGAAACAGCTGCACACTCTCTCTTAGAGTAAAAATTGATGACTTCGGGGTGTAGACCACCACGGGGGCCATCAAGTGGACTTCTGGGAGAGATACTGCACAGGACACGGAAAACATCTAAAGAAGAATAACTGGGGGACTACATATGGTGCCAGTAATCATGACACAATAATATGAGCTGGTGATATTACCTATACAAAAAAAAATAAAAAAAAATTATAAAAAAATATTGGTGTGTGAAGTGTAATACCTAGTTAGAAAAACAGAATCAAATTCATCATTATAACCCCCCTCTGCATTACCCTGTTTATTATTTTTCAAGCAAGCACTTTGTTCTAATTCGTCCACTCTCTGGCGTGCTCCTTGTATAAGGGGTTTGGGATACCCTTTTTGTTTAAAACGATCCTCCAGGTTCTCTAGTTGTTGTAGGTATTTTTGTGTGGAAGAACAATTCCTTCGGATTCTTTTCATTTGACCGAATGGAATGTTCTTCTTCCATTATTTAAGATGGCAACTGTTAAAGTCGAGGTATCTGTTTGCATTCACCTCCTTAAAATAGTTGGCAGTATGCGAACAGCCATCCTGAATATAGATATTTAAATCCAGGAACTCACATTTTTTGGGGGACTGATGCAGCGCTGCCTTTGGCAATTTCTGGCTCTGCTATAGCGCTTTTTTTGAGGGGGCGTGTCGGCTGCCCCTTCATCTGGCGGTCAACCTGCGCCGCCGGGACGCAGCGCCGCCGGGACCGCCTGGAGGACGTCGCTCGCAACGGGACCACTCGGGACACCGCATGGTCGGGTAAGTGATGCCGGGGGATGGGTAAGGGACACTTAGCAGAGCGGTGTGTGTCCCGATCCCCGTGATCGGGACTTACACACCGCGCTGCTAAATATTCTGATAGCGAAACGCTGCTATTAGCTAGTCAGAGTTGACCAGCTGATAGCAGCGATCGCTGGGGGGGGGGGTGGGGGATGAAACCCCCCGTGGTCGCATGGTAAGATGGCTGGCTATCAGTGATAGCCACCATCTTACCGGGCGCTGCGGGATGCCGGGAGTAGCGGCAAAAATGTTCATGACGTACCTGTATGTCATGGGTCGGGAACACCTTGCCACCCATGACGTACAGGTATGTCATAGGTCGGGAAGGGGTTAATGGTATAGAGAACTGTGTCTAGTGCATTAACTCTGATTTTTTGCCCATTGAAACCAGTAGGCCCATTGTGGTCTATGGGGAAAGCTGCTGAGTTGCCCATAGCAACCAATCAGATCGCTTCTTTCATTTTTGAAAAAGTCTCTGAAAAATGAAGGAAGTAATCTGATTGGTTGCTATGGGCAACTCAGAAACTTTTCCAGGAAAATATGCTGAGTTGCCCATAGCAACCAATCAGATCGCTTCTTTCATTTTGCAAAGGCATTGTGAAAAATGAAAGAAGCAATCTGGTTGCTATGGGCAACTGCACAACTCTTCCTCTACACTGGTCTTAATGAATCTCCCCCATAGAGGGAGATTTATCAAAACCTGCCCAGAGGAAAAGTTTCTGAGTTGCCCATAGCAACCAATCAGATCGCTTCTTTCATTTTTGAAAAAGCCTCTGAAAAATGAAGGATATTTTTGAGATTTTGGAAGCTGGGATACTCACTACACCCATGCATATCTAGATAATTAAGTATGGGGGGAACTTAAATTTATTTTTTAAATCACATGGAGTTTTGACTTTACTTCATTATGGTCGAATAAAGCACTTAAAGAGTTCCTTAAAATTAAAGATTCACTCTTTTGGATGAAAAGGGGCTTATTTATGTAAATCAATTATACGCTTTAGGTCAAATAAAGTCGTTTGAAGAGATAGCCCATAAGTGTGTGGGGGGAAGACAATCACAAACATTGTTTTTTAC
The DNA here is from genome assembly GCF_029499605.1 of Hyla sarda. NCBI lineage: Eukaryota > Metazoa > Chordata > Amphibia > Anura > Hylidae > Hyla > Hyla sarda. Next base: position 285,394 of record NW_026607602.1, read on the forward strand.
AAATAAGTAACACAGATCATAAAGCAATAAAAGGAGAGATTGGAGATTTCAGGGATTCTATATATAAGAAAAGTTTAATTAGACTATTTCCTTATGCAAAGTTGCTGTCTGGGCATGCTGGGAGTTGTGGTTCTGCAGCGGTTGGGGGTTCACAGCTTGAAGACCACTGCTATAGAGGGTGCAAATGTATCTGAGCCCTGGAACTCAAATAATGTGAAATATGAGATGATCAAAATGGAGCCCCTGCACTAATTACTTGGGTTCTGAGGTCTGTAAGGTCCATAGTAAAAACATCAGGTTCTGTCTATAGCAGATACTAAATCATGGCAGCTCAAAGAAACAAGCAGTCATTCTGACATGTCACATGTGATGTCATAGACAGCTGGAGGCCTGACATCCCACTGACAGCCGCCCGAGCCTTCAGTCTGTTCCAGTGCGATTAGTGAGAATAGTGAGATTAGCGTCTTCTTTTTCTACTTGTCTGAAATGGAGCTAAAAGGACTGGGGTTCGTCCCCCTCCTGTTGGCGTTTTGGTGTGCGGCCTGGCTTGCCACCAGCTACATCATGACGGTCGTCCTCGGCCATGCAGCCTCGCCACTGATGAGCATCAGGTAAGATAAACAAGCAAATGATTCTTATTTCATGGGTTGGGAGTGAGGAAATATCCATAATAACATTGGTTTCTTTTCCTTCACAGTGACGTGGGAAATGTCTTTCCCGAAAGCATATTATTCAGAATTGGATTTATAGGGACGTCCATTGGCACTTTGGTACTAACCTTTCTTATTTATAAGTATATGGTTATGCATACTGAAGAGTTCAGGGGTCATCAGGTCCTGATCCAGAGGATCCTGCTGGCCATTGTGTGGGCCTCCTGTTTTTCCACAGCTGTTATGCATGTATTGTCCCCCGAAGAATATCCCAGGATACACTTTGTCAGCACGATAATTTCCATTACATGTGAAGCCTTATACTACCTTGGGCAGTCCATCCAGATGTATAAATTACCAGGAGCAAAAAAAGTCATCCACCATAGTAGATGCACCTGCTGTGGCCTGACTTTTGTCTGTGTAGTTTTCTATTTTGGATATGAAACATTAAAGGAATTATTCCATAATGATGAAGACTGGGACGAGATCCGTGAAATCCCCATCATAATCATCGAGTGGGTGATGCTTCTACTGATCCTGATAAACATCGTGACCTATTATTCCACCATGCAGAGGTTATTGTTGACCGTCTCCAGAAACAGCTGCACACTCTCTCTTAGAGTAAAAATTGATGACTTCGGGGTGTAGACCACCACGGGGGCCATCAAGTGGACTTCTGGGAGAGATACTGCACAGGACACGGAAAACATCTAAAGAAGAATAACTGGGGGACTACATATGGTGCCAGTAATCATGACACAATAATATGAACTGGTGATATTACCTATACAAAAAAAAAATAAAAAAAAATTATAAAAAAATATTGGTGTGTGAAGTGTAATACCTAGTTAGAAAAACAGAATCAAATTCATCATTATAACCCCCCTCTGCATTACCCTGTTTATTATTTTTCAAGCAAGCACTTTGTTCTAATTCGTCCACTCTCTGGCGTGCTCCTTGTATAAGGGGTTTGGGATACCCTTTTTGTTTAAAACGATCCTCCAGGTTCTCTAGTTGTTGTAGGTATTTTTGTGTGGAAGAACAATTCCTTCGGATTCTTTTCATTTGACCGAATGGAATGTTCTTCTTCCATTATTTAAGATGGCAACTGTTAAAGTCGAGGTATCTGTTTGCATTCACCTCCTTAAAATAGTTGGCAGTATGCGAACAGCCATCCTGAATATAGATATTTAAATCCAGGAACTCACATTTTTTGGGGGACTGATGCAGCGCTGCCTTTGGCAATTTCTGGCTCTGCTATAGCGCTTTTTTTGAGGGGGCGTGTCGGCTGCCCCTTCATCTGGCGGTCAACCTGCGCCGCCGGGACGCAGCGCCGCCGGGACCGCCTGGAGGACGTCGCTCGCAACGGGACCACTCGGGACACCGCATGGTCGGGTAAGTGATGCCGGGGGATGGGTAAGGGACACTTAGCAGAGCGGTGTGTGTCCCGATCCCCGTGATCGGGACTTACACACCGCGCTGCTAAATATTCTGATAGCGAAACGCTGCTATTAGCTAGTCAGAGTTGACCAGCTGATAGCAGCGATCGCTGGGGGGGGGGGGGTGGGGGATGAAACCCCCCGTGGTCGCATGGTAAGATGGCTGGCTATCAGTGATAGCCACCATCTTACCGGGCGCTGCGGGATGCCGGGAGTAGCGGCAAAAATGTTCATGACGTACCTGTATGTCATGGGTCGGGAACACCTTGCCACCCATGACGTACAGGTATGTCATAGGTCGGGAAGGGGTTAATGGTATAGAGAACTGTGTCTAGTGCATTAACTCTGATTTTTTGCCCATTGAAACCAGTAGGCCCATTGTGGTCTATGGGGAAAGCTGCTGAGTTGCCCATAGCAACCAATCAGATCGCTTCTTTCATTTTTGAAAAAGTCTCTGAAAAATGAAGGAAGTAATCTGATTGGTTGCTATGGGCAACTCAGAAACTTTTCCAGGAAAATATGCTGAGTTGCCCATAGCAACCAATCAGATCGCTTCTTTCATTTTGCAAAGGCATTGTGAAAAATGAAAGAAGCAATCTGGTTGCTATGGGCAACTGCACAACTCTTCCTCTACACTGGTCTTAATGAATCTCCCCCATAGAGGGAGATTTATCAAAACCTGCCCAGAGGAAAAGTTTCTGAGTTGCCCATAGCAACCAATCAGATCGCTTCTTTCATTTTTGAAAAAGCCTCTGAAAAATGAAGGATATTTTTGAGATTTTGGAAGCTGGGATACTCACTACACCCATGCATATCTAGATAATTAAGTATGGGGGGAACTTAAATTTATTTTTTAAATCACATGGAGTTTTGACTTTACTTCATTATGGTCGAATAAAGCACTTAAAGAGTTCCTTAAAATTAAAGATTCACTCTTTTGGATGAAAAGGGGCTTATTTATGTAAATCAATTATACGCTTTAGGTCAAATAAAGTAGTTTGAAGAGATAGCCCATAAGTGTGTGGGGGGAAGACAATCACAAACATTGTTTTTTACAAATAAGTAACACAGATCATAAAGCAATAAAAGGAGAGATTGGAGATTTCAGGGATTCTATATATAAGAAAAGTTTAATTAGACTATTTCCTTATGCAAAGTTGCTGTCTGGGCATGCTGGGAGTTGTGGTTCTGCAGCGGTTGGGGGTTCACAGCTTGAAGACCACTGCTATAGAGGGTGCAAATGTATCTGAGCCCTGGAACTCAAATAATGTGAAATATGAGATGATCAAAATGGAGCCCCTGCACTAATTACTTGGGTTCTGAGGTCTGTAAGGTCCATAGTAAAAACATCAGGTTCTGTCTATAGCAGATACTAAATCATGGCAGCTCAAAGAAACAAGCAGTCATTCTGACATGTCACATGTGATGTCATAGACAGCTGGAGGCCTGACATCCCACTGACAGCCGCCCGAGCCTTCAGTCTGTTCCAGTGCGATTAGTGAGAATAGTGAGATTAGCGTCTTCTTTTTCTACTTGTCTGAAATGGAGCTAAAAGGACTGGGGTTCGTCCCCCTCCTGTTGGCGTTTTGGTGTGCGGCCTGGCTTGCCACCAGCTACATCATGACGGTCGTCCTCGGCCATGCAGCCTCGCCACTGATGAGCATCAGGTAAGATAAACAAGCAAATGATTCTTATTTCATGGGTTGGGAGTGAGGAAATATCCATAATAACATTGGTTTCTTTTCCTTCACAGTGACGTGGGAAATGTCTTTCCCGAAAGCATATTATTCAGAATTGGATTTATAGGGACGTCCATTGGCACTTTGGTACTAACCTTTCTTATTTATAAGTATATGGTTATGCATACTGAAGAGTTCAGGGGTCATCAGGTCCTGATCCAGAGGATCCTGCTGGCCATTGTGTGGGCCTCCTGTTTTTCCACAGCTGTTATGCATGTATTGTCCCCCGAAGAATATCCCAGGATACACTTTGTCAGCACGATAATTTCCATTACATGTGAAGCCTTATACTACCTTGGGCAGTCCATCCAGATGTATAAATTACCAGGAGCAAAAAAAGTCATCCACCATAGTAGATGCACCTGCTGTGGCCTGACTTTTGTCTGTGTAGTTTTCTATTTTGGATATGAAACATTAAAGGAATTATTCCATAATGATGAAGACTGGGACGAGATCCGTGAAATCCCCATCATAATCATCGAGTGGGTGATGCTTCTACTGATCCTGATAAACATCGTGACCTATTATTCCACCATGCAGAGGTTATTGTTGACCGTCTCCAGAAACAGCTGCACACTCTCTCTTAGAGTAAAAATTGATGACTTCGGGGTGTAGACCACCACGGGGGCCATCAAGTGGACTTCTGGGAGAGATACTGCACAGGACACGGAAAACATCTAAAGAAGAATAACTGGGGGACTACATATGGTGCCAGTAATCATGACACAATAATATGAGCTGGTGATATTACCTATACAAAAAAAAAATAAAAAAAAATTATAAAAAAATATTGGTGTGTGAAGTGTAATACCTAGTTAGAAAAACAGAATCAAATTCATCATTATAACCCCCCTCTGCATTACCCTGTTTATTATTTTTCAAGCAAGCACTTTGTTCTAATTCGTCCACTCTCTGGCGTGCTCCTTGTATAAGGGGTTTGGGATACCCTTTTTGTTTAAAACGATCCTCCAGGTTCTCTAGTTGTTGTAGGTATTTTTGTGTGGAAGAACAATTCCTTCGGATTCTTTTCATTTGACCGAATGGAATGTTCTTCTTCCATTATTTAAGATGGCAACTGTTAAAGTCGAGGTATCTGTTTGCATTCACCTCCTTAAAATAGTTGGCAGTATGCGAACAGCCATCCTGAATATAGATATTTAAATCCAGGAACTCACATTTTTTGGGGGACTGATGCAGCGCTGCCTTTGGCAATTTCTGGCTCTGCTATAGCGCTTTTTTTGAGGGGGCGTGTCGGCTGCCCCTTCATCTGGCGGTCAACCTGCGCCGCCGGGACGCAGCGCCGCCGGGACCGCCTGGAGGACGTCGCTCGCAACGGGACCACTCGGGACACCGCATGGTCGGGTAAGTGATGCCGGGGGATGGGTAAGGGACACTTAGCAGAGCGTTGTGTGTCCCGATCCCCGTGATCGGGACTTACACACCGCGCTGCTAAATATTCTGATAGCGAAACGCTGCTATTAGCTAGTCAGAGTTGACCAGCTGATAGCAGCGATCGCTGGGGGGGGGGGTGGGGGATGAAACCCCCCGTGGTCGCATGGTAAGATGGCTGGCTATCAGTGATAGCCACCATCTTACCGGGCGCTGCGGGATGCCGCGAGTAGCGGCAAAAATGTTCATGACGTACCTGTATGTCATGGGTCGGGAACACCTTGCCACCCATGACGTACAGGTATGTCATAGGTCGGGAAGGGGTTAATGGTATAGAGAACTGTGTCTAGTGCATTAACTCTGATTTTTTGCCCATTGAAACCAGTAGGCCCATTGTGGTCTATGGGGAAAGCTGCTGAGTTGCCCATAGCAACCAATCAGATCGCTTCTTTCATTTTTGAAAAAGTCTCTGAAAAATGAAGGAAGTAATCTGATTGGTTGCTATGGGCAACTCAGAAACTTTTCCAGGGAAATATGCTGAGTTGCCCATAGCAACCAATCAGATCGCTTCTTTCATTTTGCAAAGGCATTGTGAAAAATGAAAGAAGCAATCTGGTTGCTATGGGCAACTGCACAACTCTTCCTCTACACTGGTCTTAATGAATCTCCCCCATAGAGGGAGATTTATCAAAACCTGCCCAGAGGAAAAGTTTCTGAGTTGCCCATAGCAACCAATCAGATCGCTTCTTTCATTTTTGAAAAAGCCTCTGAAAAATGAAGGATATTTTTGAGATTTTGGAAGCTGGGATACTCACTACACCCATGCATATCTAGATAATTAAGTATGGGGGGAACTTAAATTTATTTTTTAAATCACATGGAGTTTTGACTTTACTTCATTATGGTCGAATAAAGCACTTAAAGAGTTCCTTAAAATTAAAGATTCACTCTTTTGGATGAAAAGGGGCTTATTTATGTAAATCAATTATACGCTTTAGGTCAAATAAAGTCGTTTGAAGAGATAGCCCATAAGTGTGTGCGGGGAAGACAATCACAAACATTGTTTTTTACAAATAAGTAACACAGATCATAAAGCAATAAAAGGAGAGATTGGAGATTTCAGGGATTCTATATATAAGAAAAGTTTAATTAGACTATTTCCTTATGCAAAGTTGCTGTCTGGGCATGCTGGGAGTTGTGGTTCTGCAGCGGTTGGGGGTTCACAGCTTGAAGACCACTGCTATAGAGGGTGCAAATGTATCTGAGCCCTGGAACTCAAATAATGTGAAATATGAGATGATCAAAATGGAGCCCCTGCACTAATTACTTGGGTTCTGAGGTCTGTAAGGTCCATAGTAAAAACATCAGGTTCTGTCTATAGCAGATACTAAATCATGGCAGCTCAAAGAAACAAGCAGTCATTCTGACATGTCACATGTGATGTCATAGACAGCTGGAGGCCTGACATCCCACTGACAGCCGCCCGAGCCTTCAGTCTGTTCCAGTGCGATTAGTGAGAATAGTGAGATTAGCGTCTTCTTTTTCTACTTGTCTGAAATGGAGCTAAAAGGACTGGGGTTCGTCCCCCTCCTGTTGGCGTTTTGGTGTGCGGCCTGGCTTGCCACCAGCTACATCATGACGGTCGTCCTCGGCCATGCAGCCTCACCACTGATGAGCATCAGGTAAGATAAACAAGCAAATGATTCTTATTTCATGGGTTGGGAGTGAGGAAATATCCATAATAACATTGGTTTCTTTTCCTTCACAGTGACGTGGGAAATGTCTTTCCCGAAAGCATATTATTCAGAATTGGATTTATAGGGACGTCCATTGGCACTTTGGTACTAACCTTTCTTATTTATAAGTATATGGTTATGCATACTGAAGAGTTCAGGGGTCATCAGGTCCTGATCCAGAGGATCCTGCTGGCCATTGTGTGGGCCTCCTGTTTTTCCACAGCTGTTATGCATGTATTGTCCCCCGAAGAATATCCCAGGATACACTTTGTCAGCACGATAATTTCCATTACATGTGAAGCCTTATACTACCTTGGGCAGTCCATCCAGATGTATAAATTACCAGGAGCAAAAAAAGTCATCCACCATAGTAGATGCACCTGCTGTGGCCTGACTTTTGTCTGTGTAGTTTTCTATTTTGGATATGAAACATTAAAGGAATTATTCCATAATGATGAAGACTGGGACGAGATCCGTGAAATCCCCATCATAATCATCGAGTGGGTGATGCTTCTACTGATCCTGATAAACATCGTGACCTATTATTCCACCATGCAGAGGTTATTGTTGACCGTCTCCAGAAACAGCTGCACACTCTCTCTTAGAGTAAAAATTGATGACTTCGGGGTGTAGACCACCACGGGGGCCATCAAGTGGACTTCTGGGAGAGATACTGCACAGGACACGGAAAACATCTAAAGAAGAATAACTGGGGGACTACATATGGTGCCAGTAATCATGACACAATAATATGAGCTGGTGATATTACCTATACAAAAAAAAAATAAAAAAAAATTATAAAAAAATATTGGTGTGTGAAGTGTAATACCTAGTTAGAAAAACAGAATCAAATTCATCATTATAACCCCCCTCTGCATTACCCTGTTTATTATTTTTCAAGCAAGCACTTTGTTCTAATTCGTCCACTCTCTGGCGTGCTCCTTGTATAAGGGGTTTGGGATACCCTTTTTGTTTAAAACGATCCTCCAGGTTCTCTAGTTGTTGTAGGTATTTTTGTGTGGAAGAACAATTCCTTCGGATTCTTTTCATTTGACCGAATGGAATGTTCTTCTTCCATTATTTAAGATGGCAACTGTTAAAGTCGAGGTATCTGTTTGCATTCACCTCCTTAAAATAGTTGGCAGTATGCGAACAGCCATCCTGAATATAGATATTTAAATCCAGGAACTCACATTTTTTGGGGGACTGATGCAGCGCTGCCTTTGGCAATTTCTGGCTCTGCTATAGCGCTTTTTTTGAGGGGGCGTGTCGGCTGCCCCTTCATCTGGCGGTCAACCTGCGCCGCCGGGACGCAGCGCCGCCGGGACCGCCTGGAGGACGTCGCTCGCAACGGGACCACTCGGGACACCGCATGGTCGGGTAAGTGATGCCGGGGGATGGGTAAGGGACACTTAGCAGAGCGGTGTGTGTCCCGATCCCCGTGATCGGGACTTACACACCGCGCTGCTAAATATTCTGATAGCGAAACGCTGCTATTAGCTAGTCAGAGTTGACCAGCTGATAGCAGCGATCGCTGGGGGGGGGGGTGGGGGATGAAACCCCCCGTGGTCGCATGGTAAGATGGCTGGCTATCAGTGATAGCCACCATCTTACCGGGCGCTGCGGGATGCCGGGAGTAGCGGCAAAAATGTTCATGACGTACCTGTATGTCATGGGTCGGGAACACCTTGCCACCCATGACGTACAGGTATGTCATAGGTCGGGAAGGGGTTAATGGTATAGAGAACTGTGTCTAGTGCATTAACTCTGATTTTTTGCCCATTGAAACCAGTAGGCCCATTGTGGTCTATGGGGAAAGCTGCTGAGTTGCCCATAGCAACCAATCAGATCGCTTCTTTCATTTTTGAAAAAGTCTCTGAAAAATGAAGGAAGTAATCTGATTGGTTGCTATGGGCAACTCAGAAACTTTTCCAGGAAAATATGCTGAGTTGCCCATAGCAACCAATCAGATCGCTTCTTTCATTTTGCAAAGGCATTGTGAAAAATGAAAGAAGCAATCTGGTTGCTATGGGCAACTGCACAACTCTTCCTCTACACTGGTCTTAATGAATCTCCCCCATAGAGGGAGATTTATCAAAACCTGCCCAGAGGAAAAGTTTCTGAGTTGCCCATAGCAACCAATCAGATCGCTTCTTTCATTTTTGAAAAAGCCTCTGAAAAATGAAGGATATTTTTGAGATTTTGGAAGCTGGGATACTCACTACACCCATGCATATCTAGATAATTAAGTATGGGGGGAACTTAAATTTATTTTTTAAATCACATGGAGTTTTGACTTTACTTCATTATGGTCGAATAAAGCACTTAAAGAGTTCCTTAAAATTAAAGATTCACTCTTTTGGATGAAAAGGGGCTTATTTATGTAAATCAATTATACGCTTTAGGTCAAATAAAGTAGTTTGAAGAGATAGCCCATAAGTGTGTGGGGGGAAGACAATCACAAACATTGTTTTTTACAAATAAGTAACACAGATCATAAAGCAATAAAAGGAGAGATTGGAGATTTCAGGGATTCTATATATAAGAAAAGTTTAATTAGACTATTTCCTTATGCAAAGTTGCTGTCTGGGCATGCTGGGAGTTGTGGTTCTGCAGCGGTTGGGGGTTCACAGCTTGAAGACCACTGCTATAGAGGGTGCAAATGTATCTGAGCCCTGGAACTCAAATAATGTGAAATATGAGATGATCAAAATGGAGCCCCTGCACTAATTACTTGGGTTCTGAGGTCTGTAAGGTCCATAGTAAAAACATCAGGTTCTGTCTATAGCAGATACTAAATCATGGCAGCTCAAAGAAACAAGCAGTCATTCTGACATGTCACATGTGATGTCATAGACAGCTGGAGGCCTGACATCCCACTGACAGCCGCCCGAGCCTTCAGTCTGTTCCAGTGCGATTAGTGAGAATAGTGAGATTAGCGTCTTCTTTTTCTACTTGTCTGAAATGGAGCTAAAAGGACTGGGGTTCGTCCCCCTCCTGTTGGCGTTTTGGTGTGCGGCCTGGCTTGCCACCAGCTACATCATGACGGTCGTCCTCGGCCATGCAGCCTCGCCACTGATGAGCATCAGGTAAGATAAACAAGCAAATGATTCTTATTTCATGGGTTGGGAGTGAGGAAATATCCATAATAACATTGGTTTCTTTTCCTTCACAGTGACGTGGGAAATGTCTTTCCCGAAAGCATATTATTCAGAATTGGATTTATAGGGACGTCCATTGGCACTTTGGTACTAACCTTTCTTATTTATAAGTATATGGTTATGCATACTGAAGAGTTCAGGGGTCATCAGGTCCTGATCCAGAGGATCCTGCTGGCCATTGTGTGGGCCTCCTGTTTTTCCACAGCTGTTATGCATGTATTGTCCCCCGAAGAATATCCCAGGATACACTTTGTCAGCACGATAATTTCCATTACATGTGAAGCCTTATACTACCTTGGGCAGTCCATCCAGATGTATAAATTACCAGGAGCAAAAAAAGTCATCCACCATAGTAGATGCACCTGCTGTGGCCTGACTTTTGTCTGTGTAGTTTTCTATTTTGGATATGAAACATTAAAGGAATTATTCCATAATGATGAAGACTGGGACGAGATCCGTGAAATCCCCATCATAATCATCGAGTGGGTGATGCTTCTACTGATCCTGATAAACATCGTGACCTATTATTCCACCATGCAGAGGTTATTGTTGACCGTCTCCAGAAACAGCTGCACACTCTCTCTTAGAGTAAAAATTGATGACTTCGGGGTGTAGACCACCACGGGGGCCATCAAGTGGACTTCTGGGAGAGATACTGCACAGGACACGGAAAACATCTAAAGAAGAATAACTGGGGGACTACATATGGTGCCAGTAATCATGACACAATAATATGAGCTGGTGATATTACCTATACAAAAAAAAAATAAAAAAAAATTATAAAAAAATATTGGTGTGTGAAGTGTAATACCTAGTTAGAAAAACAGAATCAAATTCATCATTATAACCCCCCTCTGCATTACCCTGTTTATTATTTTTCAAGCAAGCACTTTGTTCTAATTCGTCCACTCTCTGGCGTGCTCCTTGTATAAGGGGTTTGGGATACCCTTTTTGTTTAAAACGATCCTCCAGGTTCTCTAGTTGTTGTAGGTATTTTTGTGTGGAAGAACAATTCCTTCGGATTCTTTTCATTTGACCGAATGGAATGTTCTTCTTCCATTATTTAAGATGGCAACTGTTAAAGTCGAGGTATCTGTTTGCATTCACCTCCTTAAAATAGTTGACAGTATGCGAACAGCCATCCTGAATATAGATATTTAAATCCAGGAACTCACATTTTTTGGGGGACTGATGCAGCGCTGCCTTTGGCAATTTCTGGCTCTGCTATAGCGCTTTTTTTGAGGGGGCGTGTCGGCTGCCCCTTCATCTGGCGGTCAACCTGCGCCGCCGGGACGCAGCGCCGCCGGGACCGCCTGGAGGACGTCGCTCGCAACGGGACCACTCGGGACACCGCATGGTCGGGTAAGTGATGCCGGGGGATGGGTAAGGGACACTTAGCAGAGCGGTGTGTGTCCCGATCCCCGTGATCGGGACTTACACACCGCGCTGCTAAATATTCTGATAGCGAAACGCTGCTATTAGCTAGTCAGAGTTGACCAGCTGATAGCAGCGATCGCTGGGGGGGGGGGTGGGGGATGAAACCCCCCGTGGTCGCATGGTAAGATGGCTGGCTATCAGTGATAGCCACCATCTTACCGGGCGCTGCGGGATGCCGCGAGTAGCGGCAAAAATGTTCATGACGTACCTGTATGTCATGGGTCGGGAACACCTTGCCACCCATGACGTACAGGTATGTCATAGGTCGGGAAGGGGTTAATGGTATAGAGAACTGTGTCTAGTGCATTAACTCTGATTTTTTGCCCATTGAAACCAGTAGGCCCATTGTGGTCTATGGGGAAAGCTGCTGAGTTGCCCATAGCAACCAATCAGATCGCTTCTTTCATTTTTGAAAAAGTCTCTGAAAAATGAAGGAAGTAATCTGATTGGTTGCTATGGGCAACTCAGAAACTTTTCCAGGAAAATATGCTGAGTTGCCCATAGCAACCAATCAGATCGCTTCTTTCATTTTGCAAAGGCATTGTGAAAAATGAAAGAAGCAATCTGGTTGCTATGGGCAACTGCACAACTCTTCCTCTACACTGGTCTTAATGAATCTCCCCCATAGAGGGAGATTTATCAAAACCTGCCCAGAGGAAAAGTTTCTGAGTTGCCCATAGCAACCAATCAGATCGCTTCTTTCATTTTTGAAAAAGCCTCTGAAAAATGAAGGATATTTTTGAGATTTTGGAAGCTGGGATACTCACTACACCCATGCATATCTAGATAATTAAGTATGGGGGGAACTTAAATTTATTTTTTAAATCACATGGAGTTTTGACTTTACTTCATTATGGTCGAATAAAGCACTTAAAGAGTTCCTTAAAATTAAAGATTCACTCTTTTGGATGAAAAGGGGCTTATTTATGTAAATCAATTATACGCTTTAGGTCAAATAAAGTCGTTTGAAGAGATAGCCCATAAGTGTGTGGGGGGAAGACAATCACAAACATTGTTTTTTACAAATAAGTAACACAGATCATAAAGCAATAAAAGGAGAGATTGGAGATTTCAGGGATTCTATATATAAGAAAAGTTTAATTAGACTATTTCCTTATGCAAAGTTGCTGTCTGGGCATGCTGGGAGTTGTGGTTCTGCAGCGGTTGGGGGTTCACAGCTTGAAGACCACTGCTATAGAGGGTGCAAATGTATCTGAGCCCTGGAACTCAAATAATGTGAAATATGAGATGATCAAAATGGAGCCCCTGCACTAATTACTTGGGTTCTGAGGTCTGTAAGGTCCATAGTAAAAACATCAGGTTCTGTCTATAGCAGATACTAAATCATGGCAGCTCAAAGAAACAAGCAGTCATTCTGACATGTCACATGTGATGTCATAGACAGCTGGAGGCCTGACATCCCACTGACAGCCGCCCGAGCCTTCAGTCTGTTCCAGTGCGATTAGTGAGAATAGTGAGATTAGCGTCTTCTTTTTCTACTTGTCTGAAATGGAGCTAAAAGGACTGGGGTTCGTCCCCCTCCTGTTGGCGTTTTGGTGTGCGGCCTGGCTTGCCACCAGCTACATCATGACGGTCGTCCTCGGCCATGCAGCCTCGCCACTGATGAGCATCAGGTAAGATAAACAAGCAAATGATTCTTATTTCATGGGTTGGGAGTGAGGAAATATCCATAATAACATTGGTTTCTTTTCCTTCACAGTGACGTGGGAAATGTCTTTCCCGAAAGCATATTATTCAGAATTGGATTTATAGGGACGTCCATTGGCACTTTGGTACTAACCTTTCTTATTTATAAGTATATGGTTATGCATACTGAAGAGTTCAGGGGTCATCAGGTCCTGATCCAGAGGATCCTGCTGGCCATTGTGTGGGCCTCCTGTTTTTCCACAGCTGTTATGCATGTATTGTCCCCCGAAGAATATCCCAGGATACACTTTGTCAGCACGATAATTTCCATTACATGTGAAGCCTTATACTACCTTGGGCAGTCCATCCAGATGTATAAATTACCAGGAGCAAAAAAAGTCATCCACCATAGTAGATGCACCTGCTGTGGCCTGACTTTTGTCTGTGTAGTTTTCTATTTTGGATATGAAACATTAAAGGAATTATTCCATAATGATGAAGACTGGGACGAGATCCGTGAAATCCCCATCATAATCATCGAGTGGGTGATGCTTCTACTGATCCTGATAAACATCGTGACCTATTATTCCACCATGCAGAGGTTATTGTTGACCGTCTCCAGAAACAGCTGCACACTCTCTCTTAGAGTAAAAATTGATGACTTCGGGGTGTAGACCACCACGGGGGCCATCAAGTGGACTTCTGGGAGAGATACTGCACAGGACACGGAAAACATCTAAAGAAGAATAACTGGGGGACTACATATGGTGCCAGTAATCATGACACAATAATATGAGCTGGTGATATTACCTATACAAAAAAAAATAAAAAAAAATTATAAAAAAATATTGGTGTGTGAAGTGTAATACCTAGTTAGAAAAACAGAATCAAATTCATCATTATAACCCCCCTCTGCATTACCCTGTTTATTATTTTTCAAGCAAGCACTTTGTTCTAATTCGTCCACTCTCTGGCGTGCTCCTTGTATAAGGGGTTTGGGATACCCTTTTTGTTTAAAACGATCCTCCAGGTTCTCTAGTTGTTGTAGGTATTTTTGTGTGGAAGAACAATTCCTTCGGATTCTTTTCATTTGACCGAATGGAATGTTCTTCTTCCATTATTTAAGATGGCAACTGTTAAAGTCGAGGTATCTGTTTGCATTCACCTCCTTAAAATAGTTGGCAGTATGCGAACAGCCATCCTGAATATAGATATTTAAATCCAGGAACTCACATTTTTTGGGGGACTGATGCAGCGCTGCCTTTGGCAATTTCTGGCTCTGCTATAGCGCTTTTTTTGAGGGGGCGTGTCGGCTGCCCCTTCATCTGGCGGTCAACCTGCGCCGCCGGGACGCAGCGCCGCCGGGACCGCCTGGAGGACGTCGCTCGCAACGGGACCACTCGGGACAC